>NC_084619.1:59585572-59645572 GCF_033978795.1 Nerophis ophidion | reverse complement strand
CCATAGTACAAACAGTAACACACCTTTAGAGTGTCTGTCGGTTTACGATGAAAACTATTTGTTTTTGTCTTGGCGTTTTGACGAATCCTTGAGTTGTACCGCCGGTTCAAAGGACAAAAGCAACACCTGCTGTGAGGGAACTCGTCCAAAAGATGGCGCCATAGTACAAACAGTAACACACCTTTAGAGTGTGTCGGTTTACGATGAAAACTATTTGTTGTTGTCTTAGAGTTATGAAAAATCCTTGAGTATAAACGCTATGGACAGTTGTACCGCCGGTTCAAAGGACAAAAGCAGCACCTGCTGTGAGGGAACTCGTCCAAAAGATGGCACCATAGTATTAACAGTAACACACCTTTAGAGTGTCTGTCGGTTTTCGATGAAAACTATTTGTTGTTTTCTTGGAGTTATGACGAATCCTTGAGTTGGACCGCCGGTTCAAAGGACAAAAGAAGCACCTGCTGTTAGGGAACTCGTCTAAAAGATGGCGCCATAGTGTAAACAGTAACACACCTTTAGAGTGTCTGTCGGTTTACAATGAAAATTATTTGTTGTTGTCTTGGAGTTGTGAAGAATCCTTGAGTAGGAACGCTATGGACAGTTGTACCGCCGGTTCAAAGGACAAAAGCAGCACCTTCTGTGAGTGAATTCGTCCAAAAATGGCGTTAAAGTACAAACAGTAACGCACCTTTTCAATGTTTGACGGTTTTCGATGAAAACTATGTGTTGTCGTCTTGGAGTTATAAAGATTCTTTTTGAGTAGAAACACTATGGACGGTTGTATCGCCAGTTCAAAGGACAAAAGCAGCACCTGCTGTGAGAAAACTCGTCCAAAAGATGGTGCCATAGTACAAACAGTAACACACCTTTTCAGTGTCTGTCGGTTTTCAATGAAAACTATTTGTTATTGTCTTGGAGTTATGAAGAATCCTTTTGAGTAAAAACGCTATGGACAAATGATCAAAGGGGATATACTTCTGGTTAAGCCACAGATATATACGTAAAACTTACGACCGTTGCTTGGACTGATGAATGACGAGTAATTTCGAGTAGAAACACCGGAGATGGAAGTACAAGACAGGAAGTACATATTCAACCCCCAGCACCAGCAGTAAGCAAATTTCTCCAAAAGGTGGCGCCATAGCACAAATTACAACACCTTTTCAGTCTCTGAAAGTTATTTGTAGATTATAAAACATTATGGTGGTTACTGAAGAAAAATCCACAAATTAGCCACAGCGTTTTTATAAGCCGCAGGGTTCAAAGCGTAGGAAAAGTAGGTTAAATAAGGCGCAGAGTCATTCTTGGCCAAGTTTTCCTCACAATGGCCTTGAAGCTGCTCTGATTATTACGTAATGTTGCTTTAAATGCGTCCAATGACAACATGAGCACAACACTCCACTCATTCGAAACTGGGCGGGCTGGAAAATAAATGTATTTGTGGCAGGAACGCACGGAAATGAATCAATATCAAACGCGGTGGGCAATCAAACATGATCGCCGCACAAGCAGTGGCAGCCGGCGATCAATACACGCGTTTTTAATCCAGGCGGCGCTTTATGGTATTGACAGCGTTTACCCGGGCGCTTTTGGCAACATGGCGCCGGGGCGAAAAATCAATTTAGCGCGGCGTCACTCCCGGGCGGCGGTCAACTCCATCACCGAGGAGGACAAAAGCGGCGCTCGGCCTGTTTATTTCGGTTTGGATACTGATTACACGACGCCGGCCGGCGTTTGAGGCGACTCCGTGCAGTTTGAACAATTCACATTTACTCACTCGCCGCGTCCCGGCGGAGTCCAGCGCTGGGTTGCTGCCGCTCGGAGGTTAAAGGCCTACTGAAATGAGATTTTCTTATTCAAACGGGGATAGCAGGTCCATTCTATGTGTCATACTTGATCATTCCGCGATATTGCCATATTTTTGCTGAAAAGATTTAGTAGAGAACATCGACGATAAAATTCGCAACTTTTGGTCGCTGATAAAAAAAGCCTTGCCTGTACCGGAAGTAGCAGACGATGTGCGCGTGACGACACGGGTTGTAGGGCTCCTCACATCTGAACATTGTTTATAATCATGGCCACCAGCAGCGAAAGCGATTCAGATCGAGAAAGCAAACGATTTCCCCATTAATTTGAGCGAGGATGAAAGATGTGTGGATGAGGAAAGTAAGAGTGAAGGACTACAAAAAAAATAAAAAATAAAAAATAAAGACTATACAGTGGGAGCGATTCAGATGTTATCAGACAAATTTATTAGGATAATTCTGGAAAATCCCTTATCTGCTTATTGTGTTACTAGTGTTTTAGTGAGATAATATGGTCGTACCTGTACAACCTGAAGGTCTGTCACGCACCTTTCTTCAGCACCAGTCGACGGGTGGTGGCGATGCCCATCTCTGCCCTTCGCAGGGGACCCTCTTCGAAACACGATCTTTGAAAATGATCGCTGCATATTACACTGTACTTTGTGTATGTGGTCCAATCCAACCGTGTTCGCTTGACCGCTCTGTTCCATAGTAAAGCTTCTCCGTCATATTTCGGGAATGTAAACAATGAAACACCGGCTGTGTTTGTGTTGCTAAAGGCAGCCGCAATACAGCCACCTACACCTTTCTTCTTTGACGTCTCCATTATTCATTGAACAAATTGCAAAAGATTCAGCAACACAGATGTCCATAATACTGTGGAATTATGCGATGAAAAGAGATGACTTATAGCTGGGAACGGTGCTGGAACAAAATTTCCTCTACAATGCGTGACGTCACGCGTACGCGTCATCATACCGCGACGTTTTAGCATGATACTTCCGCGCGAAATTTAAAATTGCAATTTTGTAAACTAAACCGGCCGTATTGGCATGTGTTGCAATGTTAATATTTCATCATTGATATAAAAAACTATCAGACTGCGTGGTCGGTAGTAGTGGGTTTCAGTGGGCCTTTAAACTGCTCGCCGAGGACTAAGGCGGGCACAGGACTTGAACATAAACCCTCGCCTATTGGCTACATTCACGAGGTTGGTTCATTAGGTACACACAAAGATGCTTTCTAGACTAGGGGAGTCCCAACTGTGTCCAGCTTGGCCCGGGAATCGGTACCGTATCGGTTCAAATGTGAATGGCGAAACTTTATTGCAATAGTTTCACTCAATTATATGATTTATTATCCTCCGCCCTGGATAGGTTGTGAGTTCAAATCCCGGCCGAGTCATACCAAAGGCTATAAAAATGGGGCCCATTACCTCCCTGCTTGACAGTCGGCATCCAGGGTTGGAATTGGGGGTTGAATCACCAAAAATGATTCCCGGGCGGGGCCACCCTCGCTGCTCACTGCTCCCCTCACCTCCCAGGGGGAGATCAAGGGTGATGGGTGAAATGCACAGAATAATTTCGCCACAACTAATGTGTGTGTGACAATCATTGCTAATTTAACTTGAACTTAATGTTTTAATAAACAATATTTACAGTCAAGGGAAAACTACAACTAAAAAAAAAACAACCCATGCATCGTTCATACAAAAAAAAATGTCATACTCATTTCATAATTTAACGTGCTTACCTATATTTTTTTTACATATAAAATTGACCTACATTCCGTTTAGTTACAATCATCTCAACTATGAACAGGATGACAAAAATGTGTTTCCCTAAATTTTTCCCATTTCTGTTATCTGTGTGAGAATACAAGACATATCTCCTTATAAATAACACACCACAGTCTATACTTGTATTAAAATATTGCCGCCTCAGAATCTAAGATATGCAATTGTACACATTGAACCCGCAAGCTGTGCTCTCTTACAACACAATAATGATATGAAAATATGTATTGTCAGCCTATTACTTTATTGTACATACATATATTTACATATATATAAACGTTATATACACACACACATATACATACATTCATATATAAACTTTATATATACATACATACATACATACATACATATATATATATATATATATATATATATATATATATATATATTGCATCAACTACCATCCTTTAAACCGATACTTATTTCTACGCAGATATCAGATCGATATCTTGACTTGATATCCGATATCAATATCGGGTCGGGAGACCTCTAAGAAATCTGTTCGAAAATACAAAAAAAAAACTTCCGTCTCCCTTACAAAGACAGTCCCATTATCATGTGTTCATCAGCAGGTTGTGGAGTCTACTGCGGGCCGCCACGATTAAAGTGTGTCAGGAAAGGAGCAGCAAGAATTAAAACTTGTCGAATCGACACTAGTCAGGAGCAGGCTGGTGAATTTTGAGCGCATGAATAATAAAACATGTTTGTGTTGCTTCTTGGCGGCTCCAGTCGGGCGTGAAAAGGCGGCGCGCTTTGCTTTGACACGCGCGTCCCGACAGCGATGTAAACACAGTTGAAAAGTCTCTAAACGCCGCGCCCTCAGCCCCGCTACTTAGCAAAATAACTTGAATTATTTACTTATTGTCACAAATGATTAGCGGCAGGCCTCACGAGAGAGGACAGCCGGGGGTATTTATAGATTTCCCACTACAGTAGGGCACGGATCCCCACTCAAATATTAACGCTAAATTTGTAACCTGACTCCTGATTTGTATCAAACTCAATAATTATATCTAACCTATTTACAGGCTTGTCAAATGATATTAAAACATGTGTTCATCACAAAGATTATCAAGGCTTAGGGCAGACTGATTACAAAAATACTAAATATACTGCAGGAGAAGAGACATGAAAAAGACATGTATATACAATCACGAAGTGCTAAAATAGACATTTTAATTGAATTAATACAAATAATACAACTAATATTTAGGTTAGCATAAATTCCAGACTATAAGCCACTACTAATTTCCTACGCTTTGAACCCTATGGCTAATAAAACGGTGCAGCTATTTTATGAATTTTTCTTTGCTGACGGCCTTAATGCCAACCGTTAAAAAACAAACCAAAAAACTGAATAAGATTGATAAATACATAATCCCACTACCATCAGGGCGCAGGTACAGAACAATCAAATTCCGGAGGGCCCGCCTCAGGAAAAGCCTTATCCCTGCAGCTATAGCCGCCCTAAACAGCAGGCCTGGCCGACCCGTCTGATAAAGCCTGTAAATGTGTTGGTCATGTATGATGTCTTTTTGTTATTTTTGTTTTGTGATGTGCAATGTCTATATGTTTAAATGTACGGCAGTGAAAATGAATTTCCCCCACGGGGACCAATACATCTAAATCAATCAAATCATATTGTTTGTGCTATGGCGTCTGCAGGGGCTGAATTGCCCATCCGTGTAGACTCAGCTTTCAACCGGAAGTACAAGTGCCGTTCCGTCTTCTCGCCGTCCGTGGCGCGTTCACTTGAATGGATTCTTCAATCATCATTCGTTTGTGTGTTTTTCAATACAACTAAAACTATTCTTATTTACTACACCGTCCCATGTGTGATGTGTGCAGGAGTGTTTTCACGCATATTTGTACGGGCTGTTGTAACGTAACGAAGCTGGCCTTGTTAGCATTAGTTCATATGCTAACACGTTTACAAGTGTCTGTTAGCGTTATTAATTAGTGGGTCCATGACGAATTCTGCTGTTTTGTTTGCTCCGCCATTTTACTGCCGCATATTAGACACCTTTCAGAAACAAATAAGGCATGTAAATGAACATTTACAAAATATTTCTGTGTAAACAACTAATTTCACAAGGGCCTGCAAGTGTTGATGCTGTTTAAAGCTTTGAACCGGAAGTACAAGCGCCACTACGTTTTCAAGCCGTCCATAGCATTTCTACTCGTTTTTCTCTACTCGTTAGGCTCATTCTTCATCCAACACTTCAAGCAACGCTTGTAACTTTTACAATATAACTAAAACAATTCTTACTTACTAAACCATTTATGTGCTATCGTATTGTAATGAAGCTAGCGTTGTTAGCATTAGCTCAAATGTTAACACGTTTACCAGTGTCTGTGTTAATATTGTTAACTTACAATGACATTTTTTTGTATTGTTTGTTTTGGAAACCGTGGAGTTATTGAGTCGGTTTAGCTGATTGGAGAGCTAGCTTGCGCAGCCAGTGGGTCCATGACAATGACTTCTGTTTTGTTTCCTCGGCCGTTTTACTGCCGCGTTACAGACACCTTTTAGAAACAAATAAGGTATGTAAATAAACATTTACAAAATATTTATGTGTGAACAACTAATTTCACAAGGGCCTACAAGTGTCAATGCTGTTTAAAGATTTGAACCAGAAGTACAAGCGCCACTACGTCTTCAAGCCATCCATAGCATTCCTACTCGTTAGGCTCATTCTTCATTCATCACCCCAAGCAACGCTTGTAACTTTTACAATATAACTAAAACAATTCTTACTTACTAAACCATTTTTTATGTGCCATCGTATTGTAATGAAGATAGCGTCGTTAGCATTAGCTCAAATGTTAACACGTTTACCAGTGTCTGTGTTAGTATTGTTAACTTACAACGGCATTTTTTTGTATGGTTTGTTTTGTAAACTGTGGAGTTATTGTGTCGGTTTAGCCGATTGGAGAGCTAGCTTGCACAGCTAGTGGGTCCATGACGATGACTTCTGTTTTGTTTGATCAGCCCATTTACTGCCGCGTTACAGAAACCCTTTGGAAACGATTAATGTAGGTAAATATTTGCTAAATATTTCTGTGTAAATAACTCATTTTCCAACATATATCTGTGGCTTATAGTTGGGTGCGGCTAATATGAGGGAAAACATTTTTTTTCTTCGAAAATATAGTTGTTGCGGCTTAATAATACGGTAAATTAAAATACTGATTCACCACTTATGTCATCATTTTTGCGCTTAAGAAACTTCTATGACTAGCTCCAGACGTCTTCTGTTTGTTGGATACTGTCATTACTGCCACAAGTGGTTGAAAAGTGCATTACAGCTAGGGTAATGCAAGGTTTGTCTCTGTGCGATATAGAAAATGACTATCTCGGGATATTGGAGTATACGTTCTCACGTAGTTGCTTTTAGCTGCGGGCATTACACTACAGGCTTTTATCACTCTGTCGTCTCTGCTTCTCACAGAGACATAAAAGAAGCGCACCTTTTCACACATGTATACGCCCTCGCGTAGCAGAGAGGTAGCGGCATGGGTAACGTTAGCAGTGGTAATACGAGAGAAAGAAAGTGCGAATCTGGTAACAAATGAAGGTTGAATTAATTCCCAAGAAAAACAGCAGGGGGTCCATCATCTGGCGGTGGTTTGGCTTCAAGCGGGAAGATGTCGAACAGACAACCGTAATTTGTTAAGTGTGGGGCAAAAGCGTTGCTACAAAAAGTAGCATTACTGCTAATATGTAGCATCATTTTAAAAGTCACCCGCTAGAGTAGGGGTCGTAAACTTTTTTGGCCGAGAGAGCCATGAAAGCCAAATATTTTAAAATGTATTTCCGGGAGAGGAATATAATATTTTTTTAACACTGAACACAACTAAATGTGTGCATTTTTAAGTAAGCCCAACATGTTTACAGTATAATAAGTCTCTTATTCTTTTTGATAACATTGTTATTCTGAAGCTAACCAATAATAAATCAAATACTTCTTACCATGAACTGATTTACGTGGACCCCGACTTAAACAAGTTGAAAAACTTTTTCGGGTGTTACCAGTTAGTGGTCAATTGTACGGAATATGTACTGTACTGTGCAATCCACTAATAAAAGTTTCAATCAATCAATCAAAAAACTATTAACGCGACTTCTTGAACAAGTGCGGTTAAAAACCGATGGATGGATTAAAATGCATGAGAATGTTTTATATTTTCAACGTCATTTTTAGCACGGTGATTACTAGCGGAATTATTTATAATTATCGTGTTAAGCAACGTCAGCTAAGATTTATCTGAGAGCCAGATGTATTCATCAAAAGGTTCCATACCCCATCGTTAGAGAATGAAGAGTGCTTGAAACTCCACATGTCAACATCTCTGTTTGGTGCCACACCAACAAAATGCTGAGGCTACCATTTCTGCATCAACGCCATATGAAACAAATAGTCAACAACAAAATGAGATAATGTCCGCAGTAACTTACCACATAGTGAAGGACATACACTATTTGATTTCCTATTATAAAGCTCATTTTTATTGGACAGTTATTGAAATATCTTGTGTGACATCATGCACAAAAGTGCACTTTCTTTGTTTTAAACTATTGTAGTGGCGTTCTGTACAAAAAGTGCACTTTAATTTGGTGTTGTTTTGATATGTCATCTTAGTGACATCATGCACAAAAGTGCACTTTCTTTGTCTTAAACTATTGTAGTGGCGTTCAGTACAAAAAGTGCACTTTAATTTAGTGTTGTCTTGATATGTCATCTTAGTGACATCATGCACAAAAGTGCACTCATAGCTTGTTTTAAAATGTCTCTGACAATCTTGCACTTTCTGTTTTGGAAATGACATGAATGTTTGTGCCACTGCTTAATAACTGTTTAATAAATAGTTGGGGTTTCCCTCTCTGCATGAAAATTTAAAATGAGCATATATTAATGCAATATGAACAATAATGTTTTAATGTAGACACATAGAATCATCATACTGCTGTGATTTTATGTATCAAGTGTTCATTCAAGGCAAAATATCGAGATATATATCCTGTCATGGCCCAAAAATATCAAGATATTAAAAAAGGCCGTATCGCCCAGCCCTAATTACCACAGCAAAGAAGCATTGACATGTCGATAGACGCAAAAATAAAGTTAACGCCCTCTTTTTCTTCTTCTTCTCTCCCCAGGCAGTCAGCGTGCGGCGAGGAACCTTATTGGACGTGACGCCGGTAACGAGCTAAAGGTGCACTACGCCATTTTTTTACCACTCTGCTGCGTCTAAATGTGTTCAACCAGAAGGCGAAGCGACATCGAGGCGTTGGCCCGCGAGCCCGTTTAGCGTTCCGTTAAACCAGGGGTCACCAACGCAGTGCCCGCGGGCACCAGGTCGCTCGTAAGGACCAGATGAGTCGCCCGCTGGCCTGTTCTGAAAATAGCAGCACTTACCAGTGAGCTGCCTCTATTTTTTAAATTGTATTTATTTACTAGCAAGCTGGTCTCGCTTTGCTCGACATTTTTAATTCTAAGAGAGACAAAACTCAAATAGAATTTGAAAATCCAAGAAAATATTTTAAAGACTTGGTCTTCACTTGTTTAAATAAATTCATTTCTTTTTTTACTTTGCTTCTTATAACTTTCAGAAAGACAATTTTAGAGAAAATATACAACCTTAAAAATTATTTTCGGATTTTTCAACACATATACCTTTTTACCTTTTAAATTCCTTCCTATTCTTTCCTAAAAATCTAAATCAATGTTCAAGTTTTTTTTATTTATTTTATTGTAAACAACAATAAATACATTTTAATTAAATTTTTCATTTTAGCTTCTGTTTTTTCAACGAAGAATATTTGTGAAATATTTCTTCAAACTTATTACGATTAAAATTCAAAAAAATTATTCTGGAAAATCTAAAAAAAATCTGTAGAATCAAATTTAAATCTTATTTCAAAGTCTTTTGAATTTATTTAAAAATTTTTGTTCTGGAAAATCTAGAAGAAATAATGATTTGTCTTTGTTAGAAATACAGCTTGGTCCGATTTGTTATATATTCTAACAAAGTGCAGATTTGATTTTAACCTATTTTAAAACATGTCATCAAATTCTAAAATTATTTTGAATCAGGGAAAATTACTAATGATCCATAATTTTTTTTTTTTTTTTTTCAAAAAGATTCAAATTAGCTAGTATTTTTCTTTATTTTTTTTGGTTGAATATTGAATTTTACAGATTTGAAATTGAAGCTAAACTATGTTTCAAAATTTAATTTTCATTTTTTTCCTGTTTTCTCCTGTTTTAAACCGTTCAATTAAGTGTTTTTTTTTCCATCATTTATTCTCTACAAAAAAACTTCCGTCAAAGGAACATTTGATATATATATATATATATATATATATATATATATATATATATATATATATATATATATATATATATATATATATATATATATATATATATATATATATATATAAGTGTGTATCAAACTGGTAGCCCTTCGCATTAATCAGTACCCAAGAAGTAGCTCTTGGTTTCAAAAAGGTTGGTGACTTCTGCGTTAAACCCTCCTCCTCGGTATAGCTCGGTTGGTAGATTGGCCGTGCCAGCAGCTGGAGGGTTCAGATTCGATCCCCACTTCCGTTATCCTAGTCACTGCTGTTGTGTACTTGGGCAGGTCACTTTACACACTTGCTCCCAGTGCCACCCACACTGGTTTAAAGGCCTACTGAAACCCACTACTACCAACCACGCAGTCTGATAGTTTATATATCAATGATGAAATATTAACATTGCAACACATGCCAATACGGCCGGTTTTAGTTTACTAAATTGCAATTTTAAATTTCCCGCGAGTTTCTTGTTGAAAACGTCGCGGAATGATGACGCGTACGCGTGACGTCACGGACTGTCAGGAAATATTAGCAGCTACACCACTCGTGGCTAAAAGTCGTCTGCTTTAACCGCATAATTACACAGTATTTTGGACATCTGTGTTGCTGAATCCTTTGCTGTTTGTTCATTTAAAAATGGAGACTATAAAAAACAATGCTGTTGGTGGAAAGCGGTGTATTGCAGCTGTCTTTTTTTGTTTGTTTTTTTTTTTTTGACCTGTCCAGCTTCTCAGGCAAATCATATAGTTGATGTAGATGCCCATATCGGCCGTTCAGATTTACTTTACAAAAGAGAAGTGTAGGATACTTCTCTTGTTGCCTTATCTGAATTTGACTTTGTTAAATGTATTTATATTATCATTTGGTGCAGCCGGGCCGGAGCAGGAGGGGATAGAAAGAGGAAAAAAGGAAGACAGAGGGGGAAATTGTGGGGATAAGAGGGGGATTAGACAGAGAGACAAAAACAACAACAGCAAATACAACAATAACAACAACAACAATAGAACAACACCAGCACATACAATATGTACAAATATGATCGTAAAAGTGATAGCAAATAAGCAGTTAGCAAAATAAGTAATAATATAGTAATGACAATGAGCATTTTTTCACTAAAACTGGAGCAATACAAATACCAATAGAAAAAGCGCTATTGATCATGAACAAAACCAATAGTTTACCTCTATTATCAACAATACAGTTGTTCAAATGCAACAATACGTATACATAATGATATTGCAGCTGCCTTTAGCACCGAGACACAGCCGATGTTTCTTTATT
Organism: Nerophis ophidion; assembly: GCF_033978795.1. Lineage (NCBI taxonomy): Eukaryota > Metazoa > Chordata > Actinopteri > Syngnathiformes > Syngnathidae > Nerophis > Nerophis ophidion. The sequence continues at coordinate 59,634,324 of NC_084619.1, read as the reverse complement.
TGTTGTGAAGCGGAGCGGTCAAGCGAACATGATTTCTCTACGTCAACCTGCATTTTTTTGGATGGGGAAATTGTGCTATATATCTTACCGGAGACATCATTGGATTATTCATCGTTCTGCAGCAGCGGCAGCTGTGAGCTTGGCTCCTCGGCTTCTCTCTAAAACACTTCGTGTTCACCCCAGCCATCCGACCTCGAGGTATGTCTTTACAATATTTTACAATCTTTAAAATCTCACTAAAACACTATCAAAACAATAAGCAGATACTGCAGTGGTCCCCAACCTTTTTGTATCTGCGGACCGGTCAACGCTTAATAATTTGTCCCGCGGCCCGGTAGGGGTGGGTGTGTAATTTTTATTTTTTTTCTTCCTTGTCATGAAAAAGGGACGTTTTTGTCATGAAAAAGGGAGGTTTTTTTTTTTTTTTTTTAAATAAAAAATTCTTCTGCGGACCGGTGGTTGGGGACCACTGGGATACTGTAAGGGATCTTCCAGAATTATCCTAATAAATGTGTCTATTTACATCTGAAACGCTCACACTGGCGTCGCCCGGAGCTGTCGCTTTTTTTTTTTTTTTCTATTCCTTCACTATCAGGATCCTAATTCACAAATGTCTTCATCCTCTCTCAAATTAATGGGGAAATTGCCGCTTTCTCGGTCCAAATTGCTCTTACTGCTGGTGGCTCCCTTTAAAAAATATATGAATATGTTTGGATTCCTGCAACCAGTGACATCACGCACACATACTTCCGGTACAGGCAGGGCTTTTCTATTAGCGACCAAAAGTTGCGAACTTTATCATCGATGTTCTCTACTAAATCCTTTCAGCAAAAATAGGACAATATCGCAAAATGATCAAGTATGACATAGAATGGACCTGCTATCCCGTTTAAATAAGAAAATCTCATTTCAGTAGGCCTTTAAATGTAACTTAGATATTGGGTTTCACTATGTAAAGTGCTTTGAGTCACTAGAGAAAAGCGCTATATAAATATACTTCACTTCACTCCTCCCTCACCCGCAGCCTGAGTGAACGTGACGACTGAAAGGAGGCCATTTTCCTTTTTGCCTCCATTCGTCCTTCACCCAAAACGAACCGGAAGGGTGTGCCCGCGGCGGGGACTTGTAAAAAAAGGCGGACGTTGCACGATCTTAGGCGGGAAAACAAAGACTAGAACAAGGTCCGCCCTCTGGTGACGCTGCGGCAGAGTCGCGTCGCTTTTGCCCGAGCCTGCCGGGGTGGAATAGATTAAGGGGGGAAAAAAAGAAAGGTAGATCTAATCGATGCAGGGAGTGCTTATCACAGGCTGGCAGGCCGACGAGACGATTTCAGAGCGCGGCGCGTTCTAATCCTTCAAATGCAGGCGAGAAGAAGGCGGAATAGCGAGCGGGAAGTTTTTGAACGTCGAAAAAGCAGCCGCTCCCAAACTTCAAAACCCTAAATGGATCCAGGCTGCGTTTACTGGCGAAAATGTCACAAGCTATTTTGTGGGCCATCAATCACACGCACATTTCCTTGGAAAGACGCTCTCTCATCTGTGATTGCAGTCGTAAATGTATACTGACTGGATTCTTCATCATGAGTCCTACTTTTATGTCGAGTGGACCGTCTCAACTGCAACATTTCATTCTGCATCACACTCTAGATAAAGGGGGTCCAGACCTTTTTGACTGGGGAGCAGCGTTGGGCTTAAGAAATTTGGCCGGGGGTCGAAAGCCGACTGCATGCAAAGTAACTACATGTACGTACGTTAAGGGTGTAATGGTATGTGTATTTGTATTGAACCGTTTCTGTACGGGGGTTTCGGTTCGGTTCGCAGGTGAACCGAACGACATGGTCATATAAGTAGCGCACCGCACGTTGTGTAAACAATGCACACCGAGGCACCATGAATTAATTAACGTGGACCCCGACTTAAACAAGTTGAAAAACTTATTGGGGTGTTACCATTTAGTGGTCAATTGTAGGGAATATGTACTGTACTGTGCAATCTACTAATAAAAGTATCAATCAATCAAAAAAACAACAACACACGGCATGCTAGCAACGACTGGGCTACGATAGACTGACCACACTTCCTCTTTTCACAGGATATTTCCTCTTTGCGGAGTTTCTTAAATGCCTCGAATGTCTGGCATTTTAAGTTATGGTTTTGTGTATTTTCAATGTACGTTCAAGGTTAAGAAGGGTTTTAAAAAAAAAAAAAAAAATTGGTGCACACAGCGTTAACATCCGTGAGGGCGGGGCAGAGACAGAGAGAGCGAGAGAGTTATGATAATTGCGCATGCGTCGCCAGGCTCTGCTTTGTATCCATAGATTTATCAGATTTTATTTTTTATTATCTATAGCAGGGGTGTCAAAAGTGTGCCCCAAAGGCCATTTGCGGCACACAGCTAATGTTTTAAAGGCCCACGGCACATTCTAAAAAAAAACTATTAAAATAAACAAAAACATAAACAAAAGTGAAATAAAAAATCTTAAAGGCTAAATGTAATTTAGAAAAACTTGCAACGTTTACTAATAAAACAAAGCTGTTTTTTTTTTCAAACTGTCATTGTTTAAAACATAATATTGAATCAAAATCAATGTTATTAGGAATTATTGACCTATCCAAGTTTCCGATTACTTCACATCAAATATTCCACTAAGAAAATTATTTTTGGTGGAAGATTTAGCAAATTTGTTAAATAACTAATCAAAAAATGTATATTTTGTTTTTTTCTTACTGTACCGGAAATTAACCGAACCGCGACCTCTGAACAGAAGTACGTACCGAACCAACATTTTTGTGTACCGTTACACCCCTAACGTACGTACATACATACACACACACACATTTACATATACACAAACATACACATATACATACATATATTCACATATATACATACATATATATAGAAAAAACACATACATATATACATACATACATGCATACATATGTACACATACAGTACATACATATATATACACGTACATACATGTATATACATATGTACCCATTCATACAATCATATATATACATATGTATACATATATGCATACATATACATTCGCATATACATATGCACATAGATACACACATACATTTGTACATACATACATACACATTTACATATACGCATACATACACATATACATACATATATTCACATATATACATACACATATATACATATATACAAAACACACATACATATATACATACATACACACATGCATATATATATACACAAATATATACATATATACACGTACATACATATATATATTATATATACATATATACGCATATATATACACATATACGTACATATACATACATACATATGCAAATGTGCATACATACATATGCATATGTGCATACATACATATATATATATATATATATATATATATATATATATATATATATATATATATATATATATATATATATATATAGCTAGCTAGAATTCACTGAAAGTCAAGTATTTATTTTATTTATATATATATATATATATATATATATAAATATATATCATTCCCACCTTAACCCCACCCTGTCGACATCACCCAATCTCCCGATTTCGGAGGTCTCAAAGTTGGCGAATATGGTGTGGATTAGTGTGTGAATGGGTGAATGTGGAAATAGTGTCAAAGCCCTTAAAGTACCTTGAAGATAGAAAAGCGCCATACAAGTATAACCCATTTAATTCCGTACGAAAATCTCACTGGTGTTGCTTATCTTTTTTTTTTTTTTAAGTCCTTTCACTCAAAACGAGTCCCCTCGTACAAAACTTGAAATAAAGTTCCCTTGACGTTCAATATTTGTATTATCGAATCACTTTATTTCAAGGCATTATTTTCTTTTATTTTTACAAGCTAAATGGCACAGAGTGTCCCACTGGGAATTAAATAAAAAAAAAATCAAATCACATTTTTGAGTGATGGCGTGAAGTCGCAAAGCTCCAAAACCTGTTTTATTTTGCTGCAGCTTTGGCGAACAAAGTACAATGCATTTCTCTCCCCGTGTGCTCCAAAGCTGGGCCACAGGTTTTGTATTGATGTGTGCTCTCCCGTATCTCGCTCTCCATCAGTCAGCCCGCAGCCTAATCAATACGGGTGGAGGGCATTCAAACCCACCTGGGCTGCCGCAGGGACTCCTCTCTCACTAATAATCATAACAACAACACCTGCCGCTTATCATGCCTGCCAGACGCACGTCACTGTCACATTTGTGACGCTAATGGCCGGCGGCCGGAGCTCGCCGGGGAAGTGCTCATATTTAGCGACCGGCGAAAGACTGAAAGATCGCGAAAAAACTTCAAATCCACACCTGTGCTCAACTATGTGAACAAAACGTGACGGTTATGTCATATACAGATTTAGGGCTGTGGAAGGATTAAATTATTTCAATTATAGGACAATCATAATAAATCGCTTTATTTTTTTCATCATGAATAAGTGTACCCTAATAAGATGCACACTCAACCTAAGACTGCAACATTAGTTGGAATTATCTTACCAGGCCTAAAATCCTACAATAACGATACAATACTTGGCATATAAATAATACTAAAACTATTTCAAAATGGGTTGCAAGGGCTCCTAAAAAAATAAATCGATCTCACCATCTTAGTACCCGCCAAGTATCGATATTATATCGGTATCGTTCCAGTCCATATTTGTATCAATGCGTCCCCTCATTGTTTACATTCAAGAGCTCTAGCTTAGCGTCCTCGTCCTGGTCCTCCAGTGATAAGACACATATACATACATACATATATACACACATACATGTATGTGTGTATATATGTGTATATACAGTATATATACATATACATTATATATATACATTATATATATATATATATATATATATATATATATATATATATACACACACATATATATATTCATATATATATATATGTGTATATATATACACCTATATATTCATATATAAATATATATATTCATATATATACATATACATACACATTTGTATGTATATATGTGTATACATATATCTACGAACATATATTTATGAATGTTATATATACACACGTATATACATATATATATAAATATACACATATAATGTTAACATATATACATATATACAGTATATATACATATACCACACATACATATATACATATATATATATATATATATATATATATATATATATATATATATACATATACATATATATATATATATATATATATATATACATATATATATATATATATATATATATATATATATACATATATATATATATATATATATATATACATATATATATATATATATATATATATATATATATATATATATATGTGTATATATGGTAACACCTTAGTAAGGGGAATATATTCCCCATTAATTAGTTGCTTATTAAAGTAACAAAGACTTAATTTAGAGTTATTTGGACACTAAGGGTACATAAGGGTTAGAGTTAGGGTTATTAATAAGCAATAATTCTGAGGTTATTGAAGGAAGACTTTTAGTTAATGGCTTACTGGTTGTATAATAGAGTAAGGCATTAATATGTACTTAGTGACTAATTAAGAGCCAATAAGTTACTAATTTGCACGCCAATAAGCAACTAATTAATGGTGAATATGTGTTCCCCATAATAAAGTTTTACCATATATATATATATATATATATATATATATATATATATATATATATATATATATATATATATATATATATATATATATATAGTAAAACTTCCCTCAATCAAAATCTCCTGATGATTGAGTGAACCCCTCATGAAACAGTTCTGTAGAGATGAAGTCGTCTTGTAATTTTTTTCCCCAAACACACACATATACACACACATATACATATACATATACATATATATATATATATATATATATATATATATATATATATATATACATACACAGTATATGTATGTGTGTGTGTGTGTGTGTGTGTGTGTGTGTATGTATATATAGCTTATTTTTAATAAAGTTTTCCACACTTACTGCCACCAACTTATATGTTAAATCAGAGGCTAAAAATGAGGGTGGAATGAATTACAAATTCAGAGAAAACCAAACATTTGTTGTCCCCCCCCCCCCCCCCCCGCACGCACACACACATAGCGTCTTTTGTCGCGCTAACGGGTTGTCACGGTGACAGAGTAGGTCGTCCAGATGAATGCCTGCTTTTATAAGATAGACGCTGAGACAGGGGGGGTCGTGAGGTTAAATATCCAATCGGCAGACGGTGCATTCAAGTCAAGAAAAATAGCTGGTATGTCACAACCACAGTCCGCGCTGGCACGCTTTGCACAGGGAGAACTTTCCATGTAAGTTAGAACAATGATGTCATGGCTTTTACATCAGTTGTTGTTGTTGTTCAGTACCTCAAGTTTCTTGAAAATCACACACACGCGGAACAATTTGGACTCCAACCAACACTGATTGGAAAACCAATATGCCTCTAAACTCAAACTGATATTTAAGCTCAAACCAACGTTTGCAAATCTCCCAACACTTGATTTTAAGTCGTAACGTAAAATGGCTAATGCTAATCAGTAGCATGTATATGGCATATCTAAAATGAGTTGGACACCTCTGGTCTACATCAACAATATGATTTGTCCAAGTGGCTGGACAGGACAGACTAAAACAAAAATAAAAAAAAATAAAAAAATATATTTCTTTTTGAATTTTTTTTTTCATCTTTTAAAAATGTTGTATATTCTGAAAAAAAAAAAAAAAAAAAATAAATAAATAAATTAAAAAAAAGATATATATATATATATCTTTTTTTTTTTTTTTTTTTTTGACACCCCGAGTGAAAACATTTAGGGCGCAACAAAAAAAAACAACAAAAAAAACAACATAAACTATACACTACTGCCATCTAGCGTCTTGGAATTGCAACTGCACCTTAATGTCATGATAGCAAATTAACTGGTTATCATAATCAGCTCATTTTTTAAATGTTGCAAAAGAAAATTACATACATTTTTTAAAATCAATTATAAATCGTTCCAAAAAGGAATCGAGGTTCCTTCAAAAAAATGTAAAATGTTTTTTGGACCCCCTTATTAGGGCTGGGCGATATGGCATTTTATTAATATCTCAATATTAAAAATCAAAAAATCAAATAGTGTATGTCCTTCACTATTTAGTAGGTTAAAGTGGACGTAACCACCCTCTGTTGTTGACTATATTTTTCATACGGTGTCGATGTGGAAATGGTTGCCTGGGCATTTTCTTGGTGTGGCACCGAACGGAGATGTTGACATGCGGAGTTTCAAGCACTCTTCATTCTCTCACGGGTGACTTTTCAACGGATGCTACAAATTTGCAGTAATGCTACTTTTTATAGCAACGTTTTGGCCGCATACTTGACATATTCCGGTTGTCTGTTCAACATCTTCCCGCTTGAAGCCACACCACCGCCAGACGATGGACGATTTTTCTTGGGAATTAATTCTTCCTTCATTTGTTACCAGATTCGCACCTTCTCTCTCGTATTAACACTCGCACCTCTCCGCTAGCATCACAGCTAACATTATCAAGTCACTACCTTTTGTTTTATCTCTCTGTGAGAATGGGAGACAAGCAATAGTGAGAAGAGCCTGTAGTGCAGGCATGGGCAATAATTTCGACTCAGGGGCCACATTTAAAGAAAAAAATGTGTCGGGGAGCCAGTATAGCTATTTTTAGGAACACTAATACAAAACCTTACAATAATGTCTGATTGAATGCTAAAAACGTTATGAGAGACCGCCTTAAAAGACGTAATGGAATTTTAAAGGGGACCTATGTAAGCATCAATCTATACCTTGATGTTGCAGAAAAAAGACCATGTATTTTTTTAACCGATTTCCGAACTCTAAAAGGGTGAATTTTGGCGAATTATACACCTTTCTATTATTTGCTCTCGTGTGACGTCACCTAGGTAGTCAATCCACCATTTTCTCAAACACATTACACACACAAGTCGTATTAGCTCTGTTATATTCCGTTTTTTCGACTGTTTTCCGTACCTTGGAGAAATGGGATGACGCGTTTACTTCCGGGGTCACGTTTCATCTTATGTCATCCCATAGCCTGTGTTTGTAAATTGTTTTTTAAATTGTTTTTTAAATTTTTTTTATAATATAGCGTTAACAAAACGTCTGTATTTTTATAATGTAGCGTAATATTTTTATAATATAGCGTTAACAAAATGTCTGTATTAATTATGACCCCGGAAGTAAATGGGGGGAGGGGGGAAGTTTTTGTAGGGAGAAGAAATCTGGCGTGACAGCATGCTTAGTATTACCGCCTGGTCAAACTCGTGACGTCACGGGTGATACTTCCCTTGTCATCATTTTCAAAATGGGGGAGGCTGATTTCAATACCGGTAATCTGAAATCACATAAACGGAAGAAGATTAAGAGCTATTCAGTAGGATTTAAGGTGCAAGCTATTGAATACCGGTATGCTAAAAAGAACAGTAAGCAGCTATGTTTTATTAATATACCTGTGGAGCCGACGGTCCGACAGACAGGCAGGGCACGCTGGAGCCCAGCTCAAGATGGCGGTGAGGAGGCGGCGGCGAGCGAGCGGAGAGGAGGAGCGGAAGTGCGACCTGGACTGAGGTTTTATTTAAAAATAAACAAAGTCAAACTGCTCAAGCCATGTCCTTCCTTGGTGGTCCTGGGAACCCGCAAGAGAACGGCTTGTAACCGTCACAATACCGTAGCTGCGTCTGTCAAATATGAGTCATTAAATGACTCCCGCCCCATAGTGGTAGAGGGCGCTAGTGATCCTTCTTGCGACTACTCGGCTGCAGAAGAAGTGAAATGAGTGACGTGAATTGTGCTGGGACGGTGCTGGGACGGATATGACGCGGCAGGTGCACGACGGACCTTTCAGGATGTAACATCTATGCTGGCTATGTAAACAACCGGGCTGAATTAAAGCATGTTCTAGTCCTAAATACCCAGTGCATTATTTTTACAATAACACTTACGGATGGCAGTGGTGGAATAAAGACATCACCCACGGAGCAGAACGGGAGGGGGAGTTGTCCGAGGGTAATTCTGTCGTCGCCTTGCACACACTGGAGGAGCTGAGCTAACTGATAGCAGCGGTCTGATAGCAGTTTTCTAAACTGGACTTCCAATCGAAGCAGAAGGTAATAAAGGTAGATCTCCATCCAGACAGAGAGACTTTTAAAACTGAAGAAAGATAAGGAAGACTTCTATAAACAAGTTATCGGTGCTTTTGATCAGAAAGAGCTGGCATAGATTTCACTTATAAGTAAAGGTAAGACCATAAAGTTTTTTTTTTTTTTTATTAAATGTGCTTTTCATGATGGTATCCTTATATCACCCTCAACTTTTTACTGCATGCCTTTGGTAAGTGTCGGAGTGAGAAGAGGTTTTAAAATAATTAGCGCATGCTTACTTTTACTGCATGCCTTTGGTAAGTGCCGGAGTGAGAAAATGTTTTAGAATAATTAGCGCATGGTTACTATTACCGCGTGCCTCTGGTAAGCACAGGAGTGAGAAGAGGTTTTAGAACCGGGGTGTCAAACTCAAATAAAGAGTGGGCCAAAATTTTAAACGTAACAAAGCCGCGGGCCAAGGTTGAACAAATTAACCTTTTTAGAGGGATCCAAACAAGTTTTGCATTGAATCTTGAACAAACAAGGCTTATATAACTTTATAGTGACATGCAAAGTCGAGTTTCAAATTATCCATCCATCAATTTTCTACCACTTGTCCCATCTGGGGTTGCTGGAGCCAACCTCAGCTGCATTCGGGCAGAAGGCAGGGTACACCCTGGACAAGTCGCTACCTCATTGCAGGGCCAAAACAGATAGACAGACAACGTCCACACTCACATTCACACTAGGGCCCATTTAGTGTTGCCAATCAACCTAATAATAATAATAAAAAATATCCATGGCATATCAAACAAAATTTCAATAAAAATTGGGGGGGGCCGGGTTTGGTGGTAGCGGGGGGTGTACATTGTGGCGTCCAGGAAGAGTTAGTGCTGCAAGGGGTTATGGGTATTACACGTGTTACGGTGCAGATCCTCTCCCGAAACGTGTTTGTCATTCTTGTTTGGTGTGGCTTCACAGTGTGGCGCATATTTGTAACAGTGTTAAAGTCGTTTATACGGCCACCCTCACCGTGACCTGTATGGCTGTTGACCAAGTACTCATTGCTTTCATTCATGTGTGTTAAAGCCGCAGATATTATGTGACTGGGCCGGCACGTTATTTATATGGCGGAAAAGCGGATGTGACGACCGGTTGTAGAGGACGCTAAAGGCAGTGCCTTTGAGGCACGCCCCCAATATTGTTGTCCGGGTGGAAATTGTGAGAAATTCAGAAGAATTGTTGCCCTGGGAGATTTTCGGGAGGGGCAGTGAAATTTGGGAGTCTCTTGGGTAAATCGTGAGGGTTGGCAAACGCGTCGTTACAGCAGCACCGCCCCTGTATAATACCAGCGGGCCAGCTCTAATCTTAATTTGAGATTACCTCAAGGTTCAAATGAAATTACACGGCAGGCCAGAGTTTGATACCCATGTTTTAGAATAATCAGCGCATGCTTACTTTTACCGCATGCCTTTGATAAGCGCAGGAGTGAGAAGATGTTTTAAATTAACTATTCAACAAAATACAGTATACTCCAGCGCGACGTATATATGTTTTTTTCCTTCTTTATTATGCATTTGCGGCCGGTGCAACGTATACTCTGGAGCGACTTATAAACCGAAAAATACGGTATACATGCTTTTCTGATGAGAGTATTTGCCGAGTGCCATTTTTTCCTATTAATTCTGGCAGTCCTTGAACTCACCGGAGTTTGTTTGCATGTACAACTTTCTTGTTTTACGGCACTCTTTTTATGTCTCATTTTGTCCACCAAACTATTTATTTGCCCAGGTCTGCCCGCAGCTAAAATGACATATACTCGAATATTACGATATAGTCATTTTCTATATATCGCACAGAGACAAACCCGCGATATATCTAGTATATATCGATATATCGCCCAGCTCTATCCCTTACTATACGTGTTATTTCTTGGATGGCCTTGGGTGAACTCGCCGTGTTATATCCAATACGGAAGATTGAAAAGTGCATGCTGGGATTGCGGCGTAAGAACCGAGCGAGCGCTCGCCATAGGGGATGAGGAAGGCGCCTGTTCAAATATGGCGAACACAGGAGTGGACGATGTCAGATAGAAGAAGAATACACCGGCAGAGAGGAGAACAAATGTAAACCCGGAAGGATTAACTCTTTTCTCTGCAGGGGAGGGAAAGATGGGATTTGTGTGTGATATCCCACTCTGATTCATATTCAGCATGTTTCCACCTGCCGCGTCACACTCAGACCCCCTTCCAGTCCCCCTGTTTAAAGGTAATAAGATGAACGGGACGCCCCGCCGGACGCCGCTTAACGGCCACTTCGCCGCTCCAACGAGGCGCAATAATTCACGTATTTTCACGAGGAGGGTGTGAAGCCATGCTTTTTTACTATACACACACACACCAGGGGGTCTGCAACCTGCGGCTCTAGTTAGTGCCTCCCTGGAGCTTTTCAAAAATGTATGAAAATAGAAAAGGATGGGGGGGAAAAAATATATTTTTGTTTTAATAGGGCTTCTCTAGGAGGACAATCCCACTAATTATATTAAACATGCTTTTCTGATGAGAGTATTTGGCGAGTGCCGCTTTGTCCTAATAATTCTGGCAGTCCTCGAACTCACCGGCGTTTGTTTACATGTACAAACCCTGTTTCCATATGAGTTGGGAAATTGTGTTAGATGTAAATATAAACAGAATACAATGATTTGCAAATTGTTTTCAACCCATATTCAATTGAATGCACCACAAAGACAACATATTTGATGTTCAAACTCAAACTTTATTTTTATTTTTTGCAAATAATAATTAACTTAGAATTTCACGGCTGCAACATCTGCCAAAGTAGTTGGGAAAGGGCATGTTCACCACCGTGTTACATCACCTTTTCTTTTAACAACACTCAGTAGCCTGCACACCTGTGGGATGTTCCAAATAAGTGTTTGATGAGCATTCCCCAACTTTATCAGTATTTATTGCCACCTTTCCCAACTTCTTTGTCACGTGTTGCTGGCATCAAATTCTAAATTTAATGATATGCAAAAAAACAACATCAAATATGTTGTCTGTGTAGCATATTCTACTGAATATGGGTTGAAAATGATTTGCAAATCATTGCATTACGTTTATATTTACATCTAACACAATTTCCCAACTCAAACGGAAAAGGGGTTTGTATATTTGTATTTAGCCGACGCACGGAGAGTAATGCTATTTCTGCAATGTGTGTCGTTCCGATTTTTTATCCCTACAGCAACACGGCGGTCGTCGGACAATAGCCGGGAAAGTACCTGGATAGCGAGCGCAAAAAAAGTGACGGCTCCCGGAGTGTAATCCGGGCATCGTATAGAAATATGTGGTGTTCATCGTGTGAGGCACTGCAAATTAAACAATGAAAAACAACAAATAACGGTTTGAATTGGTCCAGGTTATCGGGGACTGTTATTACTGACGGACAGGTCTCCCGTCCAAAGGCAAAACCCAGTAACTCAATGTTGGTCAAAACTGAGCGGATAATAATTTTGGAGTTCCTAGGTGATATGCTTTACATTAGTGTATGCGATATTGTAATTTGTTCCGTAAGTAAGCTGTTACGCGCATGGCAGGACCTAGCAACTACCACATAACCGCGTAGATACAAGAGAAAAACCTAGTATCTCGAGGCACCAGTCGAAGCTTCTTTGTCAGTCGCCTTATTGTCTTTAATGAGACATTCGCACGAATGGGGGCCGACGGTCAACCTGATTATGTGATATTATGGCAAGAGGGGATATTTGGAAGATTGGCCCAGGACGTTGCAAGCACCTTCACTAAATGTATTGTTCTTGATTCTTCCCCTTGCATACTCTTTTGGGCAGATAACTGTGGAGGTCAAAATAAAAACTGGACGCTGTACACGGCTCTTGCCCAATGTGCAAACGCAGAATGGGGCCCACCCGAGATTGTGATAAAATATCTGGAGAAAGGGCACACGTTCATGAGAGCAGATTCAATCCATGGCTCAATCGGCAAGAAAATGAAAGCTCAAGAAAACATCTATACGTTTGATGACTTTGTAGATCTTTGTAAGACAGCATCAAGATAGATTGGTTTTCCTTTGTTTTCTCAAAATCAGCTAGAAGTGAGTTACTAGGTTTTGCCTTTGGACGGGAGAGGTGTCGTGGTGTGACTGCAGCGTAAGAAAACCCTCGTCTCCAAGGCAACGTCTCTGTTGCTTTCACTCATTTCCCGCTTTTCCACCAACGCAGGGGTAGGCAACCCAGAACATTTAAAGAGACATTTTGGACCCAAATAACAACGCTGTCATGCGCCATTCATATAAAACTTGCGGGCTGCACTAACATTAAACTTTCATATTAAGGTGGGGGCCACAAAACAACGTGTCGTGGGCCGAGATTGGCCCGCGGGCCGCGTGTCTGAGACCCCTGCTCTAGGAGGACAATCCCACTAATTATATTAAACATGCTTTTCAGATGAGTATTTGCCGAGTGTCGTTTTGTCCTACTAATCCTGGCAGTACTTGAACTCACCGGGCTTCCTTGTTCTACGCCACTCTTTCTTTCTCTCATTTCATCCACCAAACTATTTATACTGTGTGTGAATGCAATAATGTGAGCTTTGTTGATGTTATCGACTTGTGTGGTGGCAGTCCTTGAACTCAACCGAGTTTGTTTACATGTACAACTTTCTTGTGGCCCTGCGATGAAGTAGCGACATGTCCAGGGTGTACGTCGCCTTCCGCCCGATTGTAGCTCAGAGGCACCAGCGGCCCCCGCGACCCCAAATTGAATAAGCGGTAGAAAATGGATGGATGGGCTATCTTGTTTCACGCCACTATTTTCTTCTCTCATTTTGTCCACCAAACTATTTATGCTGTGTGTGAATGCAATAATGTGAGCTTTGTTGATGTTATTGACTTGTGTGGTGGCAGTCCTTGAACTCACTGAAGTTTGTTTACATGTACAACTTTCTTGTTTCACGCCACTCTTTCTTTCTTTCGTTTTGTCCACCAAACTATTTATGCTGTGTGTGAATGCACAAATGTGAGGTTTGTTGATGTTATCGACTTGTGTGGTGGCAGTCCTTGAACTCACCGGCGTTTGTTTACATGTACAACTTTCTTGTTTCACGCCACTCTTTCTTTCTTTCGTTTTGTCCACCAAACTATTTATGCTGTGTGTGAATGCAATAATGTGAGCTTTGTTGATGTTATCGACTTGTGTGGTGGCAGTCCTTGAACTCACCGGCGTTTGTTTACATGTACAACTTTCTTGTTTCACGCCACTCTTTCTTTCTCTCGTTTTGTCCACCAAACTATTTATGCTGTGTGTGAATACACAAATGTGAGCTTTGTTGATGTTATCGACTTATGTGGAGTGCTAAATCAGGAATATGTGGTCAGTGCATGTCTTCAAGCTAATCAATGCTAACATGCTATTTAGGATAGCTTTATGTACATATTGCATCATTATGCCTCACTTTATTGTATATTTGAGCTCATTTAATTTATGTCCTCTGTCTGTTTAATTTGTATCTGCATTTCTAATTACATTTTATCTATAGTATGTAATTTTGCCTGCATTACAGCTTGCATTGATTGTTATAAATCAATTCCGAAGAAGACAGCCCGCCATTTTCTTTCTCTTGGACCATTGGCAGTTCTAAGCCAGAAATATTTAAACGTTATCTCATCCTCTGAGAAGCCTGTTTTACTAATGTTTTCCGAAAAATGTGTCGAATAAATATTGTATTTCAACATTTCTGTCAACAAAGATTTGTGTCAGCTTGCGACACAGTCCTTTTGATAGTAGGCTAATGTAGACACTTACGTCAATATAACACTTATATGTGGCTTTTCATTTTTCTGCGACTCCAGACAGATTTTTTTCTTGTTTTTTTGGTCCAACATGGCTCTTTCAACATTTTGGGTTGCCGATCCCTGACACACACACACACACACACACACACGCGCGCGCGCACACACACACACACACACACACACACACACACACACACACACACACACACACACACACACACACAATTAGCATTTAGTAGCTGGGACCCCCTCGCCCGCCATATAATAGTATCCCACCAGAATACCGTTCATTTATAGCGGCAGACATTTGAGTTTTGCCAGTAAAAACACAATCTGCTCCTTTATTTTATGACTTGACTGACCTATTTCTGGTGGGGTGGACCGTTTATAACTGTAAAACACACGCACCCAACTCCAGACCTATACAGACAAAATTGGGACCTTAAAGGGTAACTGCACTTTTTTGGGGAATTTTGCCCATCGTTCACAATGATTGTCAGGTTCAAACGCTGATGACAGTTATTAAACAAGACAAGAAGCAAGGAATCAAACAGAGACAGAATTCAATTTGGCTCAGTGAGGAGAAACGTGTGCATCTGTACCCTTGTCCAGGATTCCATGCTCTGACGAATGAATGCACGCCGCCTCTTCTATTCGGACTTTCCCTGATTACATGGCAACAGCTGTTTCTAAGGGAGGGGGTCATAAACAGCCATTGCCTTTTGGTTACAGAACAGTTAAAAGAAAAGGTCATAAACAGTTCACAGAAAAGGTCATACAACAGTTCAAAGAAGAGGTGTCATAGACAAACTTAAATGATCCATAAGGGAAATTGTTCCACACAGTAGCTCAGTTACAATGATAGAAAGTGTAAGGGTGGAAAGGACAACGCAGGTATAAATAAACTAAATATAGCGATGTAAAATAAAACCTATGTACGTAATATTTACTTGGGCAGAGCCTGCGTTTTTTCCGCTTTGTAGGTCTTGGGTCAAAACAATATATTTCTGTTGATTACAATACATGAACGAAACAGAACACCTTCATGTTGCTTCCCATCCTACACGGTGGAGTTTTACAAGCCTTCGGCTTGGTAGGATTAAAGACAACTTGTGTCTGCTCGCCGGAGAACTAATTGAAACACAAAGTGTTGTGATAACTTAGATACAATTATTCTGACAATCTTGAGACGAAAAGACAAAAGTAAAATTTCAATAAAAACGGCAAAATAAAAAACTATAAATTATATACTGTATATATATTTGTATATATATGATATGTGTGTGTATATATATATATATGATATGTGTGTGTATGTATTTATATATGATATGTGTGTGTATGTATATATGAGGTAGATCACCTCGACTTGGTCATTTATTAAGTAATTGATTAACGTTGAAAAACTTATTGGGGTGTTACCATTTAGTGGTCAATTGTAGGGAATATGTACTGTACTGTGCAATCTACTAATACAAGTTTCAATCAATCAATCAATCAATCAATAAATGCCTACTGAGGCTATGGTGCTGTTAAGTTATTGTGGCTCAATGTTCCTTAATTTTTTTATTTTAATGTATTATTATTTAATATATATTATTGTTTTAGTTGCTTAAGAGATATTCCTGGCTATGAATTTGCTCATTGCTATTTTTATGTTTTTGTGCATTATCTGTTGCCGTAATTATTAAACGAACAGGTTACTCATCAGTTACTCAGTACTTGAGTAGTTTTTTCACAACATACTTTTTACTTTTACTCAAGTAAATATTTGGATGACTACTCCTTACTTTTACTTGAGTAATAAATCTCTAGAGTAACAGTACTCTTACTTGAGTACAATTTCTGGCTACGCTACCCACCTCTGGCGTAAACAAAGCACTTCTTCTTTCTCACTGAAAGTATTTGGGGTTTGAGAGAAAAATGATATGCGTTGTATAAAATGTCATGTATTTGAAATTGTAATTGCATATAATGCCAAAAATTTTACATATATTTCAAAATAAATTATCAAAATAAAAATAAATATCTGCTACATTGAAAAAAAGTCAAAAATAATCAAAATGCATTGGCAATTGTGTAGTATTAGTGCATTGAAATGCATAAATATAGGCTGTTTTAGGCTAAGTTAAGTTAAAAGTACCAATGATAGTCACTCACACAAAAGGTGTGGTGAAATTCTTCACCCATTCCATTGTTCACCCTCTGGGAGGTGAGGGGAGCTGTGAGCACCAGCAGTGGCCGTGCCCGGGAATCATTTTTGGTTATTTAACCCCCAATTTCAACCCTTGATGATGAGTGCCAAAAAGGGAAGCGATGGGTCCCATTTTTCTAGTCTTTGCTATGACTCGGCCGGGGTTTGAACTCACGACTTACCGATCTCAGGGCGGACACTCTAACCACAAGGACCACCGAGCAGGTTAGGCCTCATGTGGCCCCTAAAATAATCACTTTTTTAATGAGGAACTGTGGACTTTCGGTACCCCGAGATGAGAGTGAAAATAATGTGGACAAACCAAAGAAGACGAGGCCCCCTGGTGGCGGGGAGGACCTCGGATCAGAAACCGCAGAAGTTGTTCCCCTTCGCGAATAATCAGCATGTCTTTATGCCGAGCCAGCGGCTTTTGTTACACTCTGCAATCACACACACAGACAGAAATATGTTATTTTTTCCCTTTGCTTTGGTTTCCTTGCGGCCGTTTGTCCCGCTCCGCGAGCCCCAAAGAATCCGAAGCATTTTATTTTTCCTTTCGGCTAAAATCATTTCCAGACGCCATCGCTTCCCTTCGAACTAATGCACCCCGTCACCCATCGTCCTCGCTGGCCGAGGCTGAGCTCCTTCATTCTTTCTCCGACACATTTGTCGCTTTGTCCTGTTGCCTCTTTTAACTTCAACTCCATTGAGAGAACATCTGCCTTGACCTCTCAGCCTTCTCAAAAACGCCTCATCTCCCACGGTGATAAGAATAATCTTCATCTTCCAGTGCTGAAGCAGTCATTTTGTTTGTCATTATTTGGAACACATTTACCAAATATGAGAACAATCAAATGAGATACAGGACGTGAGAAAGGTGAGCATGAGAACATGGGAAACAAGAACGAGAACATGAGAAGATGTGAATGTGAAAACGATAGAAACATGGGAAAACAAAAGGAATAGGAAAAGAATATAAATAGAAAACAATAGGAACATGAGGGCTGGGGAAAAGAACAGAAAAAGAATGAGAGAAAAAATAACATGAAAAATACCAAAATAGAACAAGGAAATGAACATAGAAACATGGGAAAATTACCAAAGTATCATGAGAAAAAATTTGACACAAACAAATGATAAAATTGTGACAAAATGAGAAAAAGAACATGACAAAAAAAGATTTGAATAGAAGACAACAAGAACAAGAAAATGAGAGTAAAATCCTGAGAATAAAATATGATAAAATGAGATTATAACACAAGGAAATGAACATAAAAAATATGGGAAAATGACCAAAACAGCATGAGGAAAAAAGTGGTATGAACAAACAAATTGTGACAAAATGAGAAAAAGAACACGAGAAACAAATATTAGAATATGAGAGAACAAGAACAAGAAAATGGGAGTAAAATCTTGAGAATAAAACATGATAAAATGAGAAATGAGAACACAAGAAAATTAACATAGAAACATGGGAATATGACCAAAATAGCATGAGAAAAAAAAGTGACATGAACAAACGACTAAATTGTGACAAAATGAGAAAAAGAACATGAGAAACAAATATTATAATATAAGAGAACAAGAACATGAGAGTAAAATCAAAATAAAACATGATATAATGAGAATAAGAACACAAGGAAATGAACATAGAAACATGGGAAAATGACCAAAACAGCATGAGGAAAATAGTGATGTGAAAAAACAATTAAATTGTGACAAAATGAGAAAAAGAACATGAGAAACAAATATTATAATATAAGAGAACAAGAACAAGAAAATGGGAGTAAAATCTTGAGAATAAAACATGATAAAATAAGAAATGAGAACACAAGGAAATGAACATAGAAACATGGGAAAATGACCAAAATAGCATGAGGAAAAAAGTGGTATGAACAAACAAATTGTGACAAACTGAGAAAAAGAACACGAGAAACAAATATTTGAAATTAAGAGAACAAGAACAAGAAAATGAGAGTAAAATCAAGAGAATAAAACATGCTAAAATGACAATAAGAACACAAGGAAATGAACATAAAAACATGGAAAAATTACCAAAATAGCATGAAGAAAAAAAGTGATATTAAAAAAACGATTAAATTGTGACAAAATGAGAAAAAGAACACGGAAAACAAAGATTCGAATATCAGAGAACGAGAACAAGAACATGAGTAAAATCATGAGAATAAAACATGATAAAATGAGAAATAGGAACACAAGGAAATGAACATAGAAACATGGGAAAATTACCAAAATTGCATGAGGAAAAAAAGTGATATGAAAACAACGATTAAATTGTGACAAAATGAGAAAAAGAACATGAGAAACAAATATTAGCTGTGGTGCAGGTGGTAACAAGAGAGAGAGACTGTGCAAATCTGGTAACAAATGAAAGAAGAAGAATTAATTCCGCCCAAAAAAACAGCACAGGGTCCATCGTCTGGCGGCAGAGGTGGGTAGTAACGCGCTACATCTACTCCGTTACATTTACTTGAGTAACTTTTGGGATAAATTGTACTTCTACGAGTAGTTTTTATGCAAAATACTTTTACTTGAGTATATTTATAGAGAAGAAACGCTACTTTTACTCCACTCCATTTATCTACATTCAGCTCGCTACTCGCTACATCTATTAATGTTTGTTTTGTTTTTTCAAAGTAGGATCTATGCATGCCTGCGTTTCACCAATCACATGCAGTCACTGGTGACGTTGGACCAATCAAACAGAGCCAGGCGGTCAGACGACCCGACTTAAACAAGTTGAAAAACTTATTGGGGTGTTACCATTTAGTGGTCAATTGTACGGAATATGTACTGTACTGTGCAATCTACTAATAAAAGTTTCAATCAATCAATCAAAAGTGTAAAGGAAAAAAGACACTTTTTATTTCTACCGTACTTCCCGTCAAAAGCCTAAAGACTGATCGCACAGTTCCTGTCTTCACAATAAAAGTGCCGCTCCATCGCGCCTGCGTTAACAAAATAAGAGTCTCCCAAAGCCAGCGTAAACAAGCGAGCAAACTACGGAGTTTGCCGCCAACGTATTTCTTGTCAAGTGTATAAAAACGAATATGGAAGCTGGACTAATAAGATGCCAAAAACCAACGACTTTCATGTAGCATTAGACAGAAAAGAGGAACTTTTTTTCTCCTCCATTTGAAAACGTGGACAATATCAGCACTAAAATGCAAGTCATCAGAATCAGGTAATACACCAACTTATATTCTTGTCTTCATGAAAGATAAGACTTTATATGTTAAACATGCATTTATATTCATTAAAACACCTTCAACATGTCAACAAAAATGGCAAAATAAATAAATAAATTATGTACTGTATAGATAAATGTATGTATATATATATATATATATATATATATATATATATATATATATATATATATATATATATATGATATGTGTGTGTATGTATATGATATGTGTGTGTGTGTATATGTATATATGAGGTAGATCACCTCGACTTGGTCATTTACTAAGTAATTGATAAACGTTGAAAAACTTATTGGGGTGTTACCATTTAGTGGTCAATTGTACAGAATATGTACTGTACTGTGCAATCTACTAATACAAGTTTCAATCAATCAATGAATGCCTACTGAGCCTATGGTGCTCTTAATTTATTGTGGCTCAATGTGCCTTATTTTAATGTAATATTATTTAATATACATTATTTTTTTACTTGGTTAAGAGATATTCCTGGCTCTGAATTTGCTCATTGCTATTTTTATGTTTTTGTGCATTATTTGTTGCCGTAATCATTAAACAATCAAGTTACTCATCAGTTGCTCAGTACTTGAGTAGTTTTTTCACAACATACTTTTTACTTTTACTCAAGTAAATATTTGGGTGACTACTCTTTACTTTAACTTGAGTGATAAATCTCTGAAGTAACAGTACTCTTACTTGAGTACAATTTCTGGCTACTCTACCCACCTCTGTCTGGCGGTGGTTTGGCTTCAAGCGGAAAGATGTTGAACAGTTATGCGGCAAAACTGTTGCTACAAAAAGTAGCACCACTGATAATATGTAGCATCATTTGAAAAGTCACCCGCAAGAGAATGAAGAGTGCTGGAAACTCCGCATGCCAACATCTCCGTTCGGTGCCACACTAACAAAATGTCAAAGCAACCATTTCCACATCAACACCCTGTGAAAAAAAATAGTCAACAACAGAAGGAGATAACGTCCGCAGGGACCTACCAGATAGCGAAGGACATACACTCTTTGATTTCTTGTTATGCTTTATTATCTTTGTGTGTCCTCTCGCCGCAGCTTGAACGGCGCCGTCTTTAATTAGGCGCCAGCGTGGTTGAGGCGGACGTGGTCAGCGGGAAGAAGGGCCAAATACCAGCAGGCGGGCTGGAAGAGCACGCATTGTTTGCCTCGACGCATCTCATCAGGCGTCAACACAATGACACACACGACACAACAATCAACATGATACAATCCTCATTCTCATGTTTCCGCCAACAAACTTGTACTAACGCTCCCATTAACTCCAAGTCATTGTTCCAGTTGCTAAATACCGTAATCCTTCAGCGCAAACTGCAAGTCATCAGGACACCAATGAGATCATGAGAAAACAATGAGAGTTAATTAGTTTTCTAATTTAGGGAAGATTCATTACGACTTTTGGGGGTGTGGCTTACAGACCCCACTCCATTTTGTAACCTCAAACACAACAAACACCTGACAACTCTAAAACGCGACAACATGAGAAAAGCACGAGAAAATGAGAATTGAACAACCCGAGGGGGAAAGGAAAACATACGCACATTGAAAACTGCAATATAGAGAGACATGAGGAATTTAGACTATTCATAGACATTGTTCTCATGTTCTAGGAACAAGAAAAAATGAGAATATTAGAACAAGAGAAAAATAAACATAAATAATGAGGACAATCAAATTTCATATCGGACATGAGATAAGTGAGCATGAGAAAACAAGAATTGAAACGCGAAAATTAAGGATAAGAAAACAGTAAGAACATGATAAAAGAGTGACTGAAATAAAAACACCAAAAATGAGCACAGGGACATGAGAAAATGAGCAAAATAGCACGAGAAAAAAGATATGGGAAAACAAAAATGATGTGGGAAAATCTAAATTGGAAACATGTGAAACGTGAGAAAACTAGAACACGAGAAAAGCCGAAAATCATGAGAAGATGAGAGTTGAAAACATGAGAAAATGACAAATAGCGTGGGAAAAAAAGATGATAGATGAACAAGAATTTGAATGCGAAACATAAGAATAAGAAAACGATAAGAAAATGAGAAAAGAGTGAATGAAATAAAAACACAAGCAAAAGAGCACAGGGACATGAGAGAATGACCAAAATAGCATGAGAAAAAAGATATGAGAAAACGAATATTATGTAAGAAAATCTAGTTTAGAAACATGTGAAAACAAGAACACGAACGTGAGGAAACAAGAACACCAGAAAAGCCGAAAATCATGAGACGACGAGAGTTAAAAACATGAGAAATGACAAATAGCATGAGAAAAAAGATATGAGAAAACGAAAATGATGTGGGAAAATCTAATTTAGAAACATATGAAAACGAGAACACGAACATCAGAAAACAAGTACACCAGAAAAGCCGAAAATCATGAGAAGACAAGAGTTAATTATATGAGAAAATGACAAATAGCATGAGAAAAAAGATATGAGAAAACGAAAATGATGTGGGAAAATGTAGTTTAGAAACATGTGAAAACAAGAACATGAATGTGAGAAAACAAGAACACGAGAAAGCGGAAAATCATGAGAAGAAGAGAGTTAAAAACATGAAAAATGACAAATAGCATGAGAAAAAAGATATGAAAAAACGAAAATGATGTGGGAAAATCTAGTTTAGAAACATGTGAAAACGAGAACACGAATGTGAGAAAACAAGAACACCAGAAAAGCCGAAAATCATGAGAAGACGACAGTTAGAAATATGAGAAAATGACAAATAGCATGAGAAAAAATATATGCGAAAACAAAAATGATGTGGGAAAATCTAGTTTAGAAAAATGTGAAAACAAGAACACGAACGTGGGAAAACAAGAACACGAGAAAAGCCGAAAATCATGAGAAGACGAGAGTTAAAAACATGAGAAAATGACAAATAGCATGAGAAAAAAGATATGAGAAAACAAAAATGATGTGGGAGAATCAAGTTTAGAAACATGTGAAAACAAGAACACGAACGTGATAAAACAAGAACACGAGAAAAGCCAAAAATCATGAGAAGACGAGGGTTAAAAACATGAGAAAATGACAAATAGCGTGGGAAAAAAGATGATAAATGAACAAGAATTTGAACGCGAAACTTAAGAATAAGAAAACGATAAGAACATGGGAAAAGGGTGAATGAAATAAGAACACAAGCAAATGAGCACAGGAACATGAGAAAATGACCAAATTTGCTTGAGAAAAAAGAATATATTAGAAAACGAAAATAATGTGGGAAAAACTAGTTTAGGGACATGTGAAAATGTGAACACGAATGTGACAAACGAGAAAATCCGAAAATCGTGAGGGGACGAGATTTAAAAACATGAGAAAATGACCAAAATAGCATGAGAAAAAAGATGATGGATGAAAAATAATTTGTTCATCCATCATCATCATCATCAGATGATAGATGAACAAGAATTTGAACGCGAAAAATAAGACTAAGAAAACAATAAGAACATGAGAAAAGGGTGAATGAGATAAGGACACACGGAAATGAGCACAGGAACATGAGAAAATGACCAAAATTGCGTGAGGAAAAAATTATATGAGAAAACGAAAATGATGTGTGGGAAAAACTAGTTTAGGAACATGTGAAAACGAGAACACGGACGTGAGAAAACAATAACAACAACATGACAAAAACTCCAAAAATCATGAGAACACGAGAAATAAAAGCATGAGAAGATGATAAGAACATAAAAAACGAGAGTTAGAAACGGAATAAGAACACAAGAAAAAGGGCATTGAAATATGAGAAGATGAACATGAGAAAGTGACATTACAAACTTGAGAATGTGCATACATACATACATACACACTCACATACATATATATATATATATATACATATATATATATATATATATATATATATATATATATATATATATATATATATATATATATATATATACATATATATATATATATATATATATATATATATATATATATATATATATATATATATATATATATATATATATATATATATATATATATATATATATATATATATATATATACTTATGTCTTGATTGGATTATCCAGAGAATAGTGCTCGATACCGTGGTAGAGCGCAATATGTAGGTGTGGGAAAAAATCACAAGACTACTTCATCTCTACAGAACTGTTTCATGAGGGGTTCCCTCAATCATCAGGAGATGATTGAGGGAACCCCTCATGAAACAGTTCTGTAGAGATGAAGTAGTCTTGTGATTTTTTCCCACACCTACATTTATATATACTTATATATATATATATATATATATATATATATATATATATATATATATATATATATATATATATATATATATATATATATATATATATATATATATATATATATATATATATATATATATATATATATATATATATATATACATACATACACTTACATATATATATATATATATATATATATATACACACACACATATATACATATACACATATATACATTATGTATATACATACACACACATATATATATATATACATATATATATGTATTTTACATATATATATATATACTTATATATATATATATACATACATACACTTACATATATATATATATACACACACATATATACATATACACATATATACATTATGTATATACATACACACACATATATATATATACATATATATATGTATTTTACATATATATATATATATATATATATATATATATATATATATACATATATATATATATATATATATATATATACACACATACACACGTATTTATATATATTACACACACACACATATATATATATATATATATATTTACACAAGATGTCGCATTTTGTTTTTGTTTACTTATTGTTTAAATAAACACGCTTCATGCGTTCAGACAAAGTCACGCGTTGAAGTCTGTGGTAGTATTTTTCCAAATGTTGACACCAATATGTCAGTTTTACTGCAGATTAATGTCGGTTATCCACCTCCTGGAAAAAAATAAAAAATAGTTCTGCACAGTTATTTATATATTTACAGGATAGTGACTTTTTAATTCATTGATGGCGCCATTAGGAAAGAGTTAACAGCGTCAATACAGCTAGTGAGTGTGCCAAACACTCAATGAGGTGTCATTGCCTGGTAAATGATGTTTGTGGCATTCCCTGAACAAGTGGCGTCTCCTCGCTTTAATATCTGACGTTTTCTCGGATTCATTCTTTGTTCAATACCGTTAAATGCGAGTCATGTGTCCAGATGTGGACGCTCCACACGGGAGCAGAAGGCCAATACGTTCATGAAATTGACAGAGAAACCCCACATCTGTCCAACAAGCAGAAGACAAGGAGCCCAACTATTAATTCCTCTAATGTGTTTAGCACGTGTGTGTGTGTGTGTGCGCTGTTGGGACCCAGACCGGCACATGTGGTGTCGGTTAGCCAGGGCGCGCCCCCGCCGCTGTGACCTCTGGACCCCCACCCAGCAGCCCGGCTCTGTCCTAATGTTAGCCAATGAATCACAGACGTCTCGGCCAGCTCGTGACTCCGGCACACACACACACTCACACACAAGCACACACACACACACACGCACATTGTTCTAACGCCACTCTTGAATCATGCATTCAGACGCAGGAAGTGGGAGGGTCAAAAGGCCTGACTCACCCTCGGGAGTCGTTATCGGCGCACAGCTCGCTCACACGTCTGCTCCAGTCTGCAAGGGACAAAAAAGAAATATATTTCAAGTACAAGAAAAAAAAGTCACATGTTGGTCCTGCCATTAAAAAAAAAAATCTATTAACAATGTTTTATATTAGAGGAGGTGCCACTCGGATGCCATGGTTAAATATTTGTCAGAGTGACACAGCGCTTCAGAATAACAGATGAGCGGTCAAACCAAATTGCCAATTTATTTTGGACGTGCCCTCGTGTGAACACAGTAAATTAGGCTGACACTTAATTGTCCACACTTTGACAGGCCGGGAGGACATTTTTCACCATTAAAAAGTACTTCAACAAAGTTCCAAAGGGGGCTTTGGACACACAGTATCTTTGACTATAAAAAGTTTTATGGATATCTGCAGTGTTAGGATCACTAGAATTGGTGTTTTTAAGCTCATGATTATGTCTTAGTATTTGGTTTAACACAAATATGGAGATAATTGTCTTTATTTTGCAAAGCATCCATTTTTTACGGCTTGTCAAAAAAAATGCAAACAAAGGAAATGGGTTTTATATAATAAAAAAAAACAATCACAGACCAAAAAAACATTGGTTAGAAATCATGTTTTAGGTTGCAAACCTGTTTTGGGGTTGTTGGAACCAAAATTAAAAAAAAAATTAAAAAAACACATAGAACAAAAAAACATTTAAAAAAAAAATTTGGAAGCAAAAATAAATAATTTGTAACCTTCCAAAAAAACATTTGTAACCAAGATAATTTTTTTGCAGAAAAAGAATATATATATTTGCAACTTTAAAACAAAGCAAAAAAAAAAAACATTTTGCAAAATAAAACTATTTGTAACAAAAAAACAAAATACAAAAAAGATTTAACAAAAACAATTTTTAACCAAAAATGATTGGGAACAAAACAAAACAAAACACTGCCACTTAAAAACAATTGTAATCCAAAAAAGATTTGTAAACAAAAAACAATATACAACAAAAATATTTTTTTGCGACCAAACAAAATTATTTGTGATCAAATAAGTTATTTGTAACTACAAAAAACTATTCGTAAGCAAGAAAAGTGGTTTGCATGTAATATAATTTTTGTTTGAAACTAAAAAAAAAACTTGTAACAAAAAAGATGATTTCCAAACAAAAAAATTAGAACAAAAAGATTTAACAAAAAAAAACCATTTCTAACTAAAAAACTAATTGAAAGCTCAAAAAAAAAATATTTACAACAAAAAAGATTTTACAAAAGACAAACGATTTGTAACCATAAAAAATGGTGACCAAAGAAAAACGGTTTGTAAGAAAATTGGGTTGCATCTAAAACTTCAACTTGAAAAAAAAAATTGCAACAAAAAACAAAGACAATTTACAACAAAAAAAAAATGTACAAGAAAAAGCTTTCAACAAAAAACGATTTATAACCAAAAAACTTAAATATCTACAACAAAAATGTTTTTTAGCAAAAATTATTTGTAACGAAAAAACGATTTGCAACTAAATAAAAAAGATTTGTGAACAAAAAATATTAAAACAAAAATATTTTTGACCAAAAAATATTTCAACCTAAAAAGAAAAAATAAATTGTACGGAAAAATAACTATTTACAACAAAAATTATTGAAAAAAAAAAAGAAAACGATGTTACAGAAAAAATAAATAAATAAATAAATAAATAAACAAAACTATATGAATTTTGCAACTAGACATTTTTTTATTTCAAAATATTTGAAATATTTTGTGGTTTGCTAATTTTTTATAAAACTATCTATAACCAAAAACGATATGCAACTAAAAAAAAATTATAAACCAAAAAATTTGAACAGAAAGATTTTTGACCCAAAAATATTTCAACCTAAAAAAAAAAAAATTGTACCAAAAAAAACTATTTAGATCAAAAAAGATTAAACAAAAAAACGATAGGTAAGCAGAAAAACAAACAAACTAATAAAACAATAAATAAAAAAAACTATATAAATTTTGCAACTAAAATGTTTTTTGTTTGAAAATATCTTAAATATTGTTTTAGTTTGCAAATTTCTTTACAAAACTATTTATAACCAAAATACGATATGCAACAAAAAAAAGATTTGTAAACAAAAAAAAATTCCCCAAAAAGATTTTTGACCCAAAAATATTTCAACCCCCCAAAAAAAGTACCGAAAAAAAACTATATTGAACAAAAAAGATTAAACAACAAAAAGATTAGTAACCAGAAAAAAAAAATTAACAATAAAAAAACTATATTAATCTTGCAACTAAAATGTTTTTTGTTTGAAAATATTTGAAATATTTTTATCCTTTGAAAGTTTTTTAACAGAACTATTTGCAACCAAAAAACGATATGCAATTTAAAAAAAAAAGATTTGTAAACAAAAAAAAAACTAAATGATTGTTGACCCAAAAATATTTTAACCAAAAAAATAAGAACAAAAAAAACTATTTAGAACAAAAAAGATTCAACAAAAAAAAACGATTAGTAACTTGAAAAAAATACAATACAAAAACCTGTCAATTTTGCAACTAAAATGTTTTTGTTTGAAAATATTTGAAATATTTTTTTAGTTTGCAAGTTTTTTAACAAAACTATTTGTAACCAAAAAACGATATGCAACTAAAAAAAGATTTATAAACCAAAAAAAAATACAACAAAAAGATTGTTGACCCAAAAATATTTTAACATAAAAAAAAGTAGTAACCGAAAAAAAACTATTTAGAAAAAAAAAGATTAAACAAAAAAAAAGATTAGTAACTACAAAGAACTAATTTAAACAATAAAAAAAACTATATTAATTTTGCAATTCAAATATTTTTTGTTTGAAAATATTTGAATTTTTTTTTTAGTTTGCAAATATTTAGTTTGGTTGGATTAAAAAAAAGCTACATACGCAAAAAGAAAACTGCATACAGCACAGAAAATATACATGCATAATTATGCACAACAAAGTAAATCTCTCTGTAATTCCTAATAAAATCTTAATTAATGTCGTGGCTTTTTCTTAATGAACGAGAAAAAAACAGAGTTCAGTTGAAGATAAACGAGTGCATTCATGAATTCATTATACCATCAAGCATGTTGTGATAATTTATTCTCTTTTATAGTATCTTCCTTCCAAGGTGATACAATATTCCTAATGAGCCTCATTTAAACCCTGCCTGCCTACTATCACTCCTCTCTGATGAGGGAAAAAAACCTACCTTCAGAGTGCTTGAACCTTGTCTTTGAGGCAACTTGGAAACATTTTTCCCTTATTCACAGTTCAAACAAAAATAAACCACATATGATGTTCATCTTTCAGGGTTTTTTTTTCGGAAGTGGCAAAGATGACAAGTGCCATCAATCAAGCGCGCGGGATAATTAGCCACTTGATGAGGCCGTGTGGGATTAACTGTCAGCTTCCTGCTTGGCTGGTCATGTGACCAAGCGGCAGCCTATCAACAACACCCGGAGGGACGGGCAGCTGGCGCGTTATCGAGCATTAGGCACACATATGGACGCATCAAAGACGCTTTGGCTCGTACTTACGTCACAATCCACCGTTGCGAAATAAATTCAGCCTTCTGGCTTTTTTTTTTTTGAGTAAATGTTTAAAAAGAACAACAACAGCAATGTTGTGGACTGCTACTTCCGTGTTAACTTCCGGGTTGTCACGTGACCACCTGCTCATGATGGCTCTGATTGGCCGACAAAGCCCACTGTAGTTAATTACAACAAATTAACTCCCCCAGCATTGTTTTTAACCATTTTTGTCTACTATAGCAGGGGTCCGGAACCTTTTTGCTGAGATAGCCATGAAAGCCAAATATTTCAAAATGTATTTCCGTGAGAGCCATATAATTTTTTTTAACACTGAAAACAACTGTCAGGTTCAAACACTGAAGCATGGGTCACCAACGCGGTGCCCGCGGGCACCAGGTCGCCCGTAAGGACCAGATGAATCGCCCGCTGGCCTGTTCTAAAAATAGCTCAAATAGCAGCACTTACCAGTGACCTGCCTCTATTTTTTCAACTTTATTTATTTACTAGCAAGCTGGTCTCGCTTTGCTCGACATTTTTAATTCTAAGAGAGACAAAACTCAAATAGAATTTGAAAATCCAAGAAAATATTTTAAAGACTTGGTCTTCGCTTGCTTGAATAAATTCATTTTTTTTTTTTCACTTTGCTTCTTATAACTTTCAGAAAGACAATTTTAGCGAAAAACATACAACCTTAAAAATGATTTTAGAATTTTTATACAAAAATAACTTCTTACCTTTTAAATTCCTTCCTCTTCTTTCCTGACAATTCAAATCAATGTTCAAAAATGTATTTTTTGTTGTAAAGAATAATAAATAAAGAATATTTGTGAAATATTTCTTCAAACTTATTATGAGTAAAATTCAAAAAAATTATTCTGGCAAATCTAGAAAATCTGTAGAATCAAATGTAAATCTTATTTCAAAGTCTTTTGAATTTCTTTTACAATGTTTGTTCAGGAAAAACTACAAGAAATAATTATTTGTCTTTGTTAGAAATATAGCTTGGTCCAATTTGTAATATAGTCTAACAAAGTGCAGATTGGGGTTTACCCTATTTAAAACATGTCATCAAAATTCTAAAATAATCTTATTCGGGAAAAATTACTAATGATGTTCCATAAATTACTTAAATTTTTTTTTTTAAAAGATTCGAATTAGCGAGTTTTTCGGTAGAATTTTGAATTTTAAAGAGTCAAAATTGAAGATAGACTATGTTTCAAAATTTTCTTTTTTTTTTTCGTGTTTTCTCCTCTTTTAAACCATTCAATTAAGTGTTTTTTATCATTTATTCTCTACAAAAAAACTTCCATAAAAGGAAAAAAAATGTACGACAGAATGACAGACAGAAATTCAATTTATTTAAGTGTGTATCAAACTGGTAGCCCTTTGTATTAATCAGTACCCAAGAACAGCTTTTGGTTTCAAAAAGGTTGGTGACCCCTGTATTAAAGAGACAAAAAGTAAAGAATCAAACAGAGACTGGATTCAATTTAGCTCAATGAGGAGAAAAGCATAGACCTGTACTTTCCCTGATTACCATGGCAACCATTCATTGTAGGGGGCGTGCCTTAAATCCACTGCCTTTAGCGTCCTCTACAACCCTGTCGTCATGTTTTCTATTCCTCCATACAATCCACGTGCCTGCCCAGTCACACAATATATGCAGCCTTTACACACACATAAGTGAATGCAAGGCATACTTGGTCAACAGCCGTACAGGTCACACTGAGGGTGGCCGTATAAACAACTTTAACACTGTCACAAATATGCCGAACACTGTGAACCCGCACCAAACAAGAACGACAAACACATTTCAGGGGGAACATCCACACCGTATTACAACATAAACACAACAGAACAAATACCCAGAACCCCTTGCAGCACTAACTCTTCCGGGACGCTACAATATACAACGGCAAATTGCACACTTTATTTGCAAACACTGCACATATAGTGTATTTGTTCAAAATCTATATTTCTTTAAAAACATTGGATGCCAGTTCTATGATTAACTACATTCCACCATAAGGGTGGGGTTGGGGGCGGTAATCATTTTCGCAAAACAGTCTGCTGAAAATGATGGAAAGTGCCCTCTACAAAGCAATTTACGGTATTTTTCTGTCTAAATTAAATATTTTGCAGATTTCACATTTAAATTTACAGCATACTTCAATTGCTTTAGGGATTTGTGTTCGAGCATTAGCTTGGTCACCTTTTGGCTAAAAACATATTTTCTTGTATTTTTGTGCCAAGCGGTTTCAGACATCGCGTCAGGCAGCGTGTTTTCGTGTGCGGGAAGTGCTTGCAAATTTACCAAATACGGAGCATTTAGGGCTACTTTTCAACAGCGCCGAGTTGTCCAGTGAAAGGTTGTACAAAATTGTTCATGTCCCGCTCATAATGTGTCAAAAACACAGGCATTGTGCACATATTAGATATACGTTGGAGCAATGGATGGTGCACGTGCCACACAGTGAGAAGGTTCTGGGTTAGATTCCCGGGTACTTAGGTATTGGCAACGCTGAAAATTTGGCCCTAATTTGTTTTACGGGGAATTCCTGGCAAACACAGCTGCTGGTATTTTTCCGTAAATTCTTTAGGGTTTTTTTTTTGCAAACAAGTTAACAATTTATCATATTTTTTCATAGTACTTGAAAAAAAAAAAGTTGTAAAATCAACAGATTCAATACCAACATACCGTAATGTCTGATACATCGTAACTGTATTTTTTTTGTTTCATTAAAAAAAAAAAAAAATACATTTAACCAATTATATTTTTAAAGAGTAATTCTGTTACTAATCAAA
Organism: Nerophis ophidion; assembly: GCF_033978795.1. Classification (NCBI taxonomy): domain Eukaryota; kingdom Metazoa; phylum Chordata; class Actinopteri; order Syngnathiformes; family Syngnathidae; genus Nerophis; species Nerophis ophidion. The sequence continues at coordinate 59,601,965 of NC_084619.1, read as the reverse complement.
ATACTTTTTTGGGGCGAAGTAACGATGCTTAATTACTTTCTAAAGTATTTTTTTTCAATTACTGGTAGTGACGAATAAGACGTCATTCCACCTGTGTCCACCGGGGGCGCTGAAGGCACTGTGTTGTTAGTACAGGTCATAGTTTTGTGTTTTTGAGCGATGATTTTGACAAGAACTCAACATCGCCTTGCAGCTAACGAGTTGACGGACAGGCTAATTAGAGCTGCATAACGAGGCTAATGCTTCCTTTTATTACATTTAATTAAAACATAAATAGCAATGTGCTTTCTTGCAGACTGACAAGACTAGAAGAGGAAGATCGGTTCACATGCTGAAGAAGTAGCGCGTTCCCTTCACCAAACAGGAAGTCACCCCCTGGTGGACGGGCGGGGGCTACATCCAAGCGCGAGGTTGCCCAGGTCGGACCGGACGACGATGACGACGAAGAGGCGAGGCGTGGGGCTGCTGAGGGTCTTTGTCCTGCTCGCCGGGCTCTGCGCTCTCTGTAGTCTGGCGTCGGGCAGCCGGAGAGCGGACGCGTCCGTCGGCCGTCGCTCGCACAGACACGGAGGTAAGAACCTCCTGGGGACCGGAACAGGAGAGTTAGAGTGGTCCACACCGCTTCCTCTGAGCCAGACGCGCTGGATGCTTTTTCTGGCTTGCTGGGAGGGGTTTGGTGCCGAGGAACCGACATCAATGACCTCTGACCTCACAAACTCGCGTGGTTTAACTGTAGACTGCAAAAGAAAAATCTGTTAATTTTATGGTAAAACAGAAAATACCATAAAATTACAATAGTTTTTAATTTTATTGAATACACAACATATTTATTTATTTATGAATGTAATTTACACTTGAAATATGTAATTTTTTAAATAAATGTATTTAATGATTTGAATTAGATTTATTATTATTTTTATGATTAAGATTTTTTAATGATTGTATTTTTTGTTTTTAATAAAATTGAATTTATTACTATTGTTATGATTATTTAACATTTTATGACGACATTATTTCATTTTAATTTAATTTAGTTTATAACTATATTTATGATTATATTTTTATGATTATATGTTATGATTTTAATTTTCTGTATTATTATTTTTATGATTTAAAATATGTTAATGATTTTATTTAATGTTTTTAATTTGATTTAATTGATCACTATTATTATAATTATTTAAATTTGTCATGAAGACTTTATTTGATTTTAATTAGATTTCAATTTTCTGATAATACTTTTTCCTGATTATATTTTATGATTTTAATTTGATTTAATTTATTACTATTTTTATGATTATTTAACATTTTATGACGACTTTATCTCATTTTAATCTAATTTAGTTTATAACTATATTTATGATTATATTTATTATAATTATATTGTATGATTTTAATTTGATGTATTATTATTTTTATGATTTAAAATGTGTTAATGATTGTATTTTGTGTTTTTAATTTGATTTATTTTATCACTATTGTTATAATTATTAAAAATTTTTATGACGACTTTATTTCATTTTAATTATATTTCATTCATGACTATTTTTCTGATTATATTTTTTCCTGATTATATTTTATGAATTTAATTTGATTTAATTCATGACTAGATTTATGATTAGATTTTTTATGATGATTGTATTATTATTTTTACATTTGGTTTAATTTATGACTATTGTCACGATTATCATTTTTGCTGATTATGTTTTTTTATTTCAATTTGATTAAATTCACGACTATTTTATTTTCATTTTATGATTTTAATTTGATTTAATTCATGACTATTTTTGTGATTATTTAGAATTTTTATGATAATTTTATTTTAATTTGATTTAGTTTACGACTATTTTTATGATTATTTACATGTTTTATGATTCTATTTTATGATTTTAATTTGTTTTAATTCATGGCTAGTTTTATGATTAGATTTTTTTAAGGGTGATTTTATTTGATTTTTTAAAATTTGATTTAATTTATGTCCATTGGCATGAATATTTAAAATGTTTATGATTAGATTTTTTTGTTTTAATTTGATTTAATATATTACTATTTTATGATTAATTAGATGTTTTAAAGTTGTATTTTATGATTTTAATTCGATTCAATTAATGATTATTTATGTAATTATTTAGAATTGGTGTGGTATTTTTATTTTATTTTACTTCGGTTTAATTTTTATGATGACATAGTTTATGATTATATTTTATTATTTTAATTTGATTTAATTCATGACCATGTTTATGATTAATTCGACGGTCCACGGTTTTAGTTTATGATTTTAATTCGATTTAATTCATATGATTTTTTTGTGTCTAGATTTTTTATGATGATTTTATTTTATTATTTTAATTTGATTTAATTCATTACTGTTGTCATGATTATTTAGATTTTTTATGATTAGATTTTTTTATTTTAATTTGATTTAATTCATGACTATTTTTTATGATTAATTAGATTTGTTATGGTTTTGTTTTATGATTTTAATTTAATTTAATCCATGACTATTTCTATTGTTATTTAGATGTTTTTTTAATGATTTTAGTTAATGATTCTAATTTGATTAAATTTATGACAATTTTTATTGTGTGTGTGTGTGTGTGTGTGTGTGTGTGTGTGTGTGTGTGTGTGTGTGTGTGTGTGCGCGCGCGCGTGTGTGTGTGTGTGTGTGTGTGTGTGTGTGCAGGTCACATGTCGCTGCACAGGCACAGACCGAGGGTGGGCAAGGAGGGTCAGGTTCTGCACAGATCCAAACGAGGTTGGGTCTGGAATCAGTTTTTCGTCATCGAGGAGTACACGGGACCCGACCCGGTTCTGGTTGGCAGGGTGAGTTTTTTAAAGAAACTTTTGGACTTATGCTGTCTTTAAGTCGAAGTGAAGTGGCAATTGCATAGTAAATCGGGAAGTTAAACTCATGACGGAGAAAATTGAATGATGCGGACACGCTTGTTACTGAATACTTTCTAATACTGTTCCGCCTTGGAGATTGTGTAAGTGTGAGTTTTGTGACTTGTCCCTGTCTCTCCAGCTCCACTCCGACGTGGACTCGGGCGTGGGCAACATCAAATACATCCTGTCCGGCGAGGGCGCGGGCACCATCTTCGTGATCGACGACAAGACGGGCAACATCCACGCCACCAAGACGCTGGACCGCGAGGAGCAGGCGCAGTACACGCTGACGGCGCAGGCGGTGGACCGGGACACCAACAAGCCTTTGGAGCCGCCTTCCGAGTTCATCGTCAAGGTGCAGGACATCAACGACAACCCCCCGGAGTTCCTCCACGGGCCCTACTATGCCCGGGTGCCCGAGATGTCCAATGTCGGTGAGTCCGTCTATCCGTAAAAACCACCCGTGGCGCTCCGTTTCCGTGACTGATACAGTTCGATGGCGATCACAAAAAACGATCCCTCTGCCTGATACTGCATCATGTTTATTAGATAGCAGCTAACTGTAGGTTCATTAGGCCATTCGAAAAAGAATCGATTTATCCAAATTCTGAATCGATTCATAATATTGAAGAGTTGTTGTCAGTTTAAGAAGCAGAGCTTATTTAATCCTACCCCTTTTCGCTGTGAATCTTTGGGCACCAGAAAATTTGATTCGATTCGATATCTTGGGGGTCACGTTTCGATTCAGAAACAATTATCGATTCAAAATCAACACTTTTTTAAAAAATACTATTCGGTGCCAGTTCTAAAAATATATAAAAAATACAAAGATCCCAAAAATTCGATCCCTTCCAAAAAAAAAATATTTAACACTACTAATGTTTTACCTATGCATTTGTTCTCTATTAGTAACACAACAATGAATACGTAAATAAATAAATACATAAATAAATAAACACACATGAATAAATCATTTTCAAGAATTGATCTTGGTTTTTTTTTGCAAATAGTTTATTTTTCTTTTTTGCAACTTTTTTTCTGAATGCATCACGACATTGAATAAATAAATAAATAAATAAATAAATACAATTCGAAAATGTATTAAAAAGATTTCTTTTTTTTTGGAAAGTATTACAATAATGAATACATAAATAAACACATTTGAGAATTGATTGAATAAAAAAATGTTTTTTGCTATTTTTATTTTTTTTCGGAATTTAACATGACATTGAATACATACATAAATTAATAATTAAATAAATAAATAGATACATACATACATGAATAAATAAATATATTTTGAGAATTGATGAAAAATGCTAACTAGAGTTGCGAATCTTTGGGCACCACACGATTTGATTTGATTCGATTATTGAGGTAGCGATTTGATTCCTTGATTTAAAATCAACACTTTTTTAAATCATATTGGGTGCCAGTTCTAAAAAAATATATATAATAAATACAAAAAAAAATTGATTAAGAATCAATATAAATAAGATCCACAATTCATTAAAAAATAAATTTTTTGACACCCCCAGTTTTAACCTATTGGTTTGTTCTGTATTTGTAACACAACAATGAATACATGAATGAACAGATAAATACATCAATAAATAAATAAATATATTAACTTTTTTTTTTTTCCAAAATTTTTTGGCAACTTTTTTCAGAATGTAGCACAACAATGAATAAATACAAAAATAGTAAAATAAATACCTACGATTCGAGAATTTATTAAAAATATATTTTTATGCAAATGTGTTTTTGGAATGTAACACTACAATGAATACATGAATGAATAAACAAACAAATCAATACATACATAAATATATCATTTTCGAGAATTGATCCCCAAAAAATTTTCTCTGCTATTTTTTTTTTTCTTGCAACTTTTTATCTGGAATGTAACAACAATGAATACATAAATCAATAAAATTCGAGAAATGATTGAAAATATATTTTTTTGCAAATGTTTTTATGGAATATAACACAATAATGAACACATAAATACATGAATGGATAAATAAATGAACAAATGAAACATTTAAAAATTACAGAATTTAATAAAACAATATATGTTTTGCAAAGCTTCACGGTGGCAGAGGGGTTAGTGCGTCTGCCTCACAATACTAAGGTCCTGCAGTCCTGGGTTCAAATCCAGGCTCGGGATCTTTCTGTGTGGAGTTTGCATGTTCTCCCCGTGAATGCGTGGGTTCCCTCCGGGTACTCCGGCTTCCTCCCACTTCCAAAGACATGCACCTGGGGATAGGTTGATTGGCAACACTAAATTGGCCCTAGTGTGTGAATGTGAGTGTGAATGTTGTCTGTCTATCTGTGTTGGCCCTGCGATGAGGTGGCGACTAGTCCAGGGTGTACCCCGCCTTCCGCCCGATTGTAGCTGAGATAGGCGCCAGCGCCCCCCGCGACCCCAAAAGGGAATAAGCGGTAGAAAATGGATGGATGGATGTTTTGCAAATTAATAAATGAATACAAATACAATTCGAGAATTCATCAAAAATATATATGATTTTGCAAATGTTTTTTTTGTAATGTAACACAACAATGATTAAAACAATAAATACCTACATGAATAAACAAATACATAAATACATTTGAGAATTTATTAAATAAAGACAATTTTGTTGCTATTGTTTTCTGAATGCAACATAATGAGTGCTTAAATAACTATACACATAAATAAATAAAAACGTTTTGAGAATTGATTAAAAAACACTTACTTTATTAACTAGGGCTGTGAATATTTGGGCAACAAATGAGTCGATTCTTGGGGATTACGATTCGATTCAGAATCGATTCTCCATTCAAAATCTATACTTCTTTAATAACATTGATGCCAGTTCTATGATTAACTACATTCCACCATAAAAGGTGGGGGATTAGTCATTTTGCAAGGCAGTCTGCTGAAAATGATGGAAAGTGCCACTCTACAAAGCTACTGTGGTCAACATTGGAATGGGGACATATGAATCCCCTTTTTACTGTACATCAACAATCAACAAAACATGAATAAAAAAACAATTATAAAAGGAAATGTAAAATATATGTAATTATTTTCGATCAATTTTAGTTTTTTTTAGTCGATTAAGAATCATTACAAATAAACATCGTCTATATTGTGAAAGTCGTTTTTTTGTTTTTTGTTTTTTGACACCCTTAAGGTGCAACAAAATAACACAACATGAACTACACACTACTGCCAGCTAGTGTCTTCGAATTGCAACTGTAACTGCAACTTAATGTCATAATTGCAAATTAAAAAACTTTTTTGCAGTTATCATAATCAGCTCATTTTTAAATGTTGCAACAAATAATGAGATTTTTATTTTTTTTAATCAAAAACAAACACTTTTTTTCGACACAAACAAGAGTAGCAAAAAATTGGTACCGGTATCAAATCCCAGGAACCAGAAGTTTGTACCGTATGAGTTCAAACATGAACGGTACCATCCCTGCTAACTTCTGAAGATGTCCGTTTGACTTGTTGACATGTTTTGTACGAAGCAACTAACTGGTCATGTGACCGGCTGAGTGGCGTGCAAATGAAGTCCGCCACGGAGTTCATCGTCGCTCTTCTCCGGGAATTATTGATCGTCACGGAAACCCGACCACAGGAAGCGTGACCGCACGCGGACACGACCGCACCATTAGCGAGCACGTCGACGGGAGTCAAACCCCCGACAATACCCCGCAGAGCCTCCTGACTAAAAGCTTCTGACATCGATAGACTCTCTAGTCCGGCACGATGGTTGTGGCACCTGCTTGAGAGGAATCGAACACACTTTGAAGCCGGCTTGTTTTTCTGGTGTGCCGGCAGGTACATCCGTGATCCAGGTGACGGCCACGGACGCCGACGACCCCACCTACGGGAACAGCGCCCGGCTGGTGTACAGCATCCTGCAGGGACAGCCCTACTTCTCCGTGGAGCCGCAGACAGGTGAGGACCGAGGATGGTTGACTCCCACGAGACATTGAAACAACGTTGAGAAATGGTTGAATTACGTCCCTGACGTTGAGCAACACGAGTACAACATTGATTCTGACGTTGATTTGACCATTGAATTCTGGTCATTTCCCAACCAATATGCTACAACACAAATACAACGTTGAAACATGGTTTTAACAACGTTTAATCAATGTTGTTCATTACCCAACCAATATTGTACAACACAAATACAACGTTGAAACAACATACTTTTTGACAACATTGAATCAATGTTGGGTTCCAAGGTTGATTAGATCATTGAAGTTTGGTCATTTCCCAACCAATATTCTATTACTCAAACGTAACAATATACTTTTTGACGACGTTTAATCAATGTTGGGTTATGAAGTTGATTTGACCGTTAAATTTTGGTCATGTCCCAACCAATATAATACAACACAAATACAACGTTGAAACAACAGGATTTTTGACAGTGTTTGTTTAATCAATGTTGTGTTTTGACGTTGATTTGACCATTGAATTTTGATCATTTCCCAACCAATATTGTACAACTCAAACGTAATGTTGAAACAACACACTTTTTGATGACGTTGAATCAATGTTGGGTTCTAAGGTTGATTAGATCATTGAAATTCGGTCATTTCCCAACCAATATGGTACAACACAAATATAACGTTGAAACAACATGCTTTCTGACGTTTGATCAACATTGGGTTCTAAGGTTTTTTCGAGCTATAAAATTGGTAATTTCCCAACCAATATTCTACAACTCAAACGTAACAACATACTTTTTGACAACGTTTAGTCAATGTTGTGTTCTGACGTTGATTTGACCATTGAAATTTGGTCATTTCCCAACCAATATGCTACAACATAAATACAACGTAGCAACATACTTTTTGTCAACGTTTAATCAATGGTGGGTTCTGACGTTGATGTGACCATTATGATTTGGTCATTTCCCAACCAATATTCTACAACACAAATACAACGTTGAAACACGGTTTTTAACAACGTTTAATCAATGTTGGGTTTTAACGTAGATTTGACCATTGAAATTTGTTCATTACCCAACCAATATTCTACTACTCAAACGTAACGATATACTTTTTGACGACGTTTATTCAATGTTGGGTTCTGACGTTGATTTGACCGTTGAATTTTGGTCATGTCCCAACCAATATGATACAACACAAAAACAACGTTGAAACAACAGGATTTTTGACAGTCTTTGATTAATCAATGTTCTGTTTTGACGTTGATTTGACCATTGAATTTTGGTCATTTCCCAACCAATATTGTACAACTCAAACGTAATGTTGAAACAACATACTTTTTGATGACGTTTTAGTAAATGTTGGGTTCTAACGTTATGACCATTGAAATTTGATCATTTCCCAACCAATATTCTACAACACAAATACAACGTTGAAACAACATGCTTTTCTGACGTTTAATCAACATTGGGTTCTAAGGTTTATTCGATCATTAAAATTGGTAATTTCCCAACCAATATTCTACAACTCAAATGTAACAACATACTTTTTGACGACGTTTAGTCAATGTTGGGTTCTGACGTTGGTTTGACCATTGAAATTCGGTCATTTCCCAACCAATATGCTACAATATAAATACAACGTTGAAACAACATGCTTTCTGACGTTTAATCAACATTGGGTTCTAAGGTTTATTCGATCATTAAAATTGGTAATTTCCCAACCAATATTCTACAACTCAAACGTAACAACATACTTTTTGACGACGTTTAGTCAATGTTGGGTTCTGACGTTGATTTGACCATTGAAATTCGGTCATTTCCCAACCAATATGCTACAACATAAATACAACGTTGAAACATACTTTTTGTCAACGTTTAATCAATGGTGGGTTCTGATGTTGATTTGACCATTGAAATTTGGTCATTTCCCAACCAATATGCTACAAAATAAATACAACGTTGAAACAACATAATTTTTGACGACGGTTATTCAATGTTTGGTTCCGAAGTTGATTTGACCATTGAATTTTATTCATTACCGACCATATGTTTTACAACACAAATACAGTGTTGAAACAACATGCATTTTGACAATGTTTATTTAATGTCAGGTTCTGACGTTGATTTGACCATTAAAATTTGGTCATTTCCCAACCAATATGCTACAACACAAATACAACGTGGAAACATGGTTTTTAACAACGTTTAATCAATGTTGGGTTTTAACGTAGATTTGACCATTGTAATGTATTCATTACCAAACCAGTATTGTACAACACAAATACTACGTCAAAACAACATACTTTTTGACGACGTTGAATCAATGTTGGGTTCTAAGGTTGATTAGATAATTGAAGTTTGGTCATTACCCAACCAAAATTCTACAACACAAATACAACGTTGAAACAACATGCTTTTCGATGACGTTTAATCAATATTGGGTTCTATGGTTGATTCGTCCATTGAAATTTGGTCAATTCTCAACCAATATTCTACAACACAAATACAACACTGAAACAACATGCTTTCTGACGAAATTGAATCAATGTTAGGTTCTGACGTTAATTTGACCATTGAAATTTGGTCATTTCCCAACCAACATTTTACAACACAAATATAACGTTGAAACAACATGCTTTCTGACGTTTAATCAACGTTGTGTGACGAGTTCGAGGTATCGTGATGCGGGTGCGTTCTCTCAGAATGCAGTCAGGCTAGGACACAGTGTAAAGGTAAGAAATATTGATGTAACGGGAATAAGCGGCAGAAAATGGATGGAAGAAAAACTTGCACGAGGCACAAAAGGCAAAACCAACAGAACTAGCATGGGAGCTAGAGAAATCAACAAGGGCTTAGCATGGAAGCTAGAGAAACCAAGGCATTGCGCGGAAGCTAGCAAGTACAGAAATGGTTACCAAAGTCGTCACCGTTGTGTGAAACACAAACTGCGTATAAAACAAACAAGGAAGCGAGGCTGACTAAACGGAAAAGGCAGGCTTAAATAAAGGCAGCAATCAGTAACCACAGGTGCGCTTCAGGAGCAAGTGACAGGTGAAAACAATAAACAACCATGGAAATAAACAGAGAAGTGCCCAAAATCAAAAATCTAAACAAAATATGACCCGGGCGGCGGTTCATAACACGTTGGGTTCTAAGGTTTATTCGATCATTAAAATTGGTAATTTCCCAACCAATATCCTACAACTCAAACGAAACAACATACTTTTTGACGACGTTTAATCAATGGTGGGCTCTGACGTTGATTTGACCATTGAAATTTGGTCCTGTCCCAACCAATATTCTACAACGCAAATACAGCGTTGAAACAACATTCTTTTCGACGATGGTTAATCAACAATGGGTTCTGATGTTGATTTGACCATTGAAATTTGGTCCTGTCCCAACCAATATTCTACAACACAAATACAACGTTGAAACAACATAATTTTTGACAATGTTTGTATAATCAATGTTGTGTTCGGACGTTGATTCGCCCATTGAATTTTGGTAATTTCCCCAACCATTATTCTACAACTCAAACGTAAAGTTGAAACAACATACTTTTTGACGACGGTTAATCAATGTTGGGTTCTAAGGTTAATTTGACCATTGAAATTTGGTCATTTCCTAACCAATATTCTACAACAAGCACCTACAAACAGCAGAATACTCCTACAGGATCTTTAACCAGTGTTTTTGCTTTAGTTCTTTAAAAACGGCAAAACGCTCCGTCGTTTAAAGGAACTTGGACTGGTGTTTTTGTATTTTCTTGTTAAAAAGAGCAAAGCACTATCAGAGGATGCTTGACTAACATTTTTAGCAGTGGGTTCCTCAAAAAAGCAGAACACTCCTGCTATATAGATGATCTTTGACCAGTGTGTTTGCCTTAGGTCTTTAAAAAGTGCAAAACCTTATATTATATATAGGATCTTCGACCAGTGTTTTTGCTTTAGTACTTTAAACACTGCAAATGCTCTGTCATAAAGAGGATATTTGACCAGGGATATAGCATTTGTACTTTAAAAACTGCGAAACGCTCTGTCATATAGAGGATCTTTGACCAGGGATATAGCATTTGTACTTTAAAAACTGCGAAACGCTCTGTCATATAGAGGATCTTTGAATAGTGGTTGTGCTTTAGTACTTTAAAAACTTCGAAACGCTCTGTCATATAGAGGATCTTTGACCAGTGTTTTTTGCTTTAGTTCTTTAAAAACTGCAAAACGCTGTGTCATATAAAGGATCTTTGACCAGTGTTTTTTGCTTTAGTTCTTTAAAACTGCAAAACGCTCTGTCACATACAGGGTCTTTGACTGGTGTTTTTGTAAATTATCGTTAAAAAGAGCAAAACAGTACTATCAGAGGACTTTTGACTAACATTTTAGTAAGTACCTGAAAAAAGCTGAACACTCCTGTCATACAGAGGATCTTTGAATAGTGGTTGCGCTTTAGTACTTTAAAAACTTAAAACGCTCTGTCACATAGAGGATCTTTGACTAGTGTGTTTGCTTTAGGTCTTTAAACACTGCAAAACGCTCTCATTTAGAGGATCTTTGACCAGTGTGTTTGCTTTAGTTATTTTAAAAACTGCAAACGCTCTGTCATATAAAGGATTTTTAACCAGTGTTTTTGCTTTATTTCTTTAAAACCTGACAACACTCTCTCAGATAGAGGATCTTTGACTGGTGGTTTTACTTTAGTACTTTAAAAACTGCAAACACTCCCATCATATAGAGGATCTTTAACCAGTGTTTTTGCTTTAGTTCTTTAAGAACCTGCAAAACTCTGTCATGTAGAGGATCTTTGACCAGTATTTTTGCTTTAGTTCTTTAAAACTGCAAACACTTTTATCATATAGAGGATCTTTGACCAGTGTTTTTGCTTCAGTTCTTTAAAAAACGCAAAGCTCTGTCATACAATATAGAAGATCTTTGACCAGTGTTTTTGCTTTAGTTCTTTGAAAACTGAAAACTTTCTGTCATATAGAGGATCTTTGACCAGTGTGTTTGCTTTAGTTATTTAAAAACTGCAAACGCTCTGTCATTTAGAGGATCTTTGACCAGTGTTTTTGCTTTAGTTCTTTAAAAACCGCAAAGCTCTGTCATATAGAGGATCTTTGACCTGTGTTTTTGCTTTAGTTGTTTAAAAACTGCCAACGTTTTGTCATATAGAAGAATGTTGACCAGTGTTTTTGCTTTAGTTCTTTAAAAACTGCAAAGCTCTGTCATATAGAGGATCTTTGACCAGTGTTTTTTTTCTAGTTCTTTAAAAACTGCAAAGCTCTGTCATATAGAGGATCTTTGACCAGTGTGTTTGCTTTAGTTATTTAAAAACTGCAAATGCTTTGTCATATAGAGGATCTTTGACCAGTGTCTTTGCTTTAGTTCTTTAAAAACTGCAAAGCTCTGTCATATAGAGGATCTTTGACCTGTGTGTTTGCTTTAGTTATTTAAAAACTGCAAACGTTCAATCAATCAATCAATCAATGTTTACTTATATAGCCCTAAATCACTAGTGTCTCAAAGGGCTGCACAAACCACCACGACATCCTCGGTAGGCCCACATAAGGGCAAGGAAAACTCACACCCAGTGGGACATTGGTGACAATAATGACCCAGTGGGACGTCGGTGACAATGATGACTATGAGAACCTTAGAGAGGAGGAAAGCAATGGATGTCGAGCGGGTCTAACATGATACTGTGAAAGTTCAATCCACAATGGATACAACACAGTCGCGGGAGTCCAGTCCAAAGAGGATCCAAGACACAGCAGCGAGAGTCCCGTTCACAGCGGAGCCAGCAGGAAACCATCCCAAGCGTAGGCGGACCAGCAGCGCAGAGATGTCCCCAGCCGATACACAGGCGAGCAGTACATGGCCACCGGATCGGACCGGACCCCCTCCACACGGGAGAGTGGGACATAGAAGAAAAAGAAAAGAAACGGCAGATCAACTGGTCTAAAAAGGGAGTCTATTTAAAGGCTAGAGTATACAAATGAGTTTTAAGGTGAGACTTAAATGCTTCTACTGAGGTGGCATCGCGAACTGTTACCGGGAGGGTATTCCAGAGTACTGGAGCCCGAACGGAAAATGCTCTATAGCCCGCAGACTTTTTTTGGGCTTTGGGAATCACTAATAAGCCGGAATCCTTTGAACGCAGATTTCTTGCCGGGACATATGGTACAATACAATCGGCAAGATAAGATGGAGCTAGACCGTGTAGTATTTTATACGTAAGTAGTAAAACCTTAAAGTCACATCTTAAGTGCACAGGAAGCCAGTGCAGGTGAGCCAGTACAGGCGTAATGTGATCAAACTTTCTTGTTCTTGTCAAAAGTCTAGCAGCCGCATTTTGTACCAACTGTAATCTTTTAATGCTAGACATGGGGAGACCCGAAAATAATACGAATTTTATAAGGTAATGATCGGACAATACTTTAGTATACGGGAGTATCGTAACTTTGGAAACGGTGATGCCCCTGACAAGCACTAGGTCTATCGTATTACCGTTGCGATGCGTGGGTTCATTTATTATTTGTGTGAGACCACAGCTATCAATTACAGTCTGGAGCGCTACGCACGGTGGGTCCGATGGGGTATTCATATGGATATTAAAGTCCCCCATTATGATTATATTATCGGCGTGTGTCACTAGATCAGCAACGAACTCTGAGAATTCATTAATAAAGTCCGAATAGGGCCCTGGGGGGCGGTAGATAACAGCCAGGTGTAGAGGCAGCGGTGTGACAGACCTCATAGTAAGCACCTCAAACGATTTATATTTATTATTTATGTTAGGACTAAGGTTAAAGTTTTCGTTGTATATTAGTGCGACCCCCCCACCCCTTTTGAGCGGACGGGCAATATGCGCATGTGTAAAGTTAGGAGGACATGCCTCATTTAGCGCAAAAAAGTCGTTTGGTTTAAGCCAGGTTTCGCTGAGACCGATGACGTTAAGATTGTTGTCTCTGATAATATCATTAACTAACAACGTTTTGGGAGACAATGATCTTATGTTTAAAAAACCTACATTATAGGTAGTGGGCTGTTTTAGGGAGTTTTTGATCAAATTATCCGTAGTAGCAATATTAATAATGTTGTGTTTATTATGCCCAGTGCATTTAGTATAGTTACGACCATATCTAGGAATTGATACGACAGGAATTTTCCGATTGTTTGATTGTTGCTTTGATAAACTGCACGCATCATGGTTAGCCACCTCAGTAACGGGGATTTTCCGATTGTTTGTTTGTTGCTTTGATAAACTGCACGCATCATGGTTAGCCACCTCAGTAACGGGGATTTTCCGATTGTTTGTTTGTTGCTTTGATAAACTGCACGCATCATAGTTAGCCACCTCAGTAAAACACATGTCCAACTCTGAAACACTCAAAGCAGAAACAACTTGTTCTAATTTAACAGACTCCTTACCCAGACCAGTAGTCGCGCATTTTCCATCTAAATCCGTCTTCGGGATGGAGGAAAGTGGTGTTCTGTGGGGATTAGCCTTCTGCTTTGTTTTTAGCCCCGCTCGGCATCCGCGTTTCCGATCACACCGCTGGCGTCTGCTCCGTAGACGGCCCCCGCTGCTACTAGACTCCCCTGCTTCACAGGCCGCTGGATGTAGCCGCCGATGTAATCCCATGCTAGTTAGCAAGTCTAGCACGAAAGTGTCTATCGGTCCAAAACGGCCCGATGTGTCCACATCCAGAAGTGTCTGGCGGTCGTACGTGATCACGGAGTGACCACGATGTGAGCCAGCCATAAAGTTTGTGGAATTGTCCGGTATTTCTGCCAAATGTTCCATCTTTAGCAGCAGCTCCTCGAGAGCGCAGCCCGTCCGGGCGCCGCCATCTTGGTTCTGTCATATAGAAGATTGTTGACCAGTGTTTTTGCTTTAGTTTTTTAAAAACCGCAAAGCTCTGTCATAAAGAGGATCTTTGACCAGTGTTTTTGCCTTAGTTCTTTAAAAACTGCAAAGCTCTGTCATATAGAGGATCTTTGACCAGTGTGTTTGCTTTATTTAACAACTGCAAACACTTTGTCATATAGAGGATCTTTGACCAGTGTGTTTGCTTTAGTTCTTTAAAAAATGCAAAGCTCTGTCATATAGAGGATCTTTGACCTGTGTTTTTGCTTAAGTTGTTTAAAAACTGCCAATGTTCTGTCATATAGAAGATTTTTGACCAGTGTTTTTGCTTTAGTTCTTTAAAAAACGCAAAGCTCTGTCATACAGTATAGAGGATCTTTGACCAGAGTTTTTGCTTTAGTTCTTAAAAAACTGCAAACTTTCTGTCATATAAAGGATCATTGAACAGTGTTTTTGCTTTAGTTGTTTACAAACCGCAAAGCTCTGTCATATAGATGATCATTGACCTGTGTTTTTGCTTTAGTTGTTTACAAACTGCCTACGTTCTGTCATATAGAAGATTGTTGACCAGTGTTTTTGCTTTAGTTCTTTAAAAACTGCAAACTTTCTGTCAAATAAAGGATCATTGACCAGTGTTTTTGCTTTATTTCTTTAAAAAACGCAAAGCTCTGTCATATAGAGGATCTTTGACCTGTGTTTTTGCTTTAGTTGTTTAAAAACTGCCAACGTTTTGTCATATAGAAGAATGTTGACCAGTGTTTTTGCTTTAGTTCTTTAAAAACCGCAAAGCTCTGTCATATAGAGGATCTTTGACCAGTGTTTTTGCCTTAGTTCTTTAAAAGCTGCACAGCTCTGTCATATAGAGGATCTTTGACCAGTGTGTTTGCTTTAGTTATTTAAAAACTGCAAACGTTCTGTCATATAGAGGATCTTTGACCTGTGTTTTTGCTTTAGTTGTTTAAAAACTGCCACGTTCTGTCATATAGAAGATCTTTGACCAGTGTTTTTGCTTTAGTTCTTTAAAAACCGCATAGCTCTGTCATATAGACAATCTTTGACCAGTGTTTTTGCTTTAGTTGTTTAAAAACTGCAAACGTTCTGTCATATTAGAGGATCTTTGACCAGTGTTTTTACTCCAGTACTTTGGATGTTGGATTTGTGCAGGGTAAATCTAGCTAATCACGACAGAGTTGACTATTTGCCCGGCTCACAAGCAAAGCTCCCATCTCTAATTGGTTGGGAGATGATCCTCTCTGCATGCTGTCACACAAACACAAACACGCACAAAAACATTTTTTGGGTGAAACGGAGAGAAGTAATCTGCCGCTTGTTTTAAAGTCGATTGATTTGGAGTAAAAAAAAAAAGCCTTCAATGTGTCTCCGGGGATGGTTTTTGGAGGTCAGGTCACACACATCACTGCTCAGCTACGGCCTGGTTGCCGTGGCAACAAACGCAATGAATCAAACGTGCTCACACCTTCGCCGCAGGTGAGAATTGCCATCAGTGGAAAGTACCCTGATTGCAGAACACACCTGCGACCCCTCCATGGCAATTATTACCAACTCTGATGATTGACTGAGCGGCACAGGAATGTGTGGTAAAAAAAACAAAAAAAAGAATACACAATGTTACATTGAAGTACCTGTGATGAGGTGGCGACATGTCCAGGGTGTAC
>NC_084619.1:59563072-59580572 GCF_033978795.1 Nerophis ophidion | reverse complement strand
TTATATAGCACTTTTCTCGAGTGACTCAAAGCGCTTTACATAGTGAAACCCAATGTCTAAGTCACATTTAAACCAGTGTGGGTGGCACTAAGAGCCGGTGGGTAAAGTGTCTTGCCCAAGGACACAACGGCAGTGACTAGGATGGTGGAAGCGGGAATCGAACCTGCAACCCTCAAGTTGCTGGCACGGCCACTCAACCAACCGAGCTATGACGCCTCATATAAATAAAGATATATATATATATATATATATATATATATATATATATATATATATATATATATATATATATATATATATATATATATATATGTATATGTATACATGCATACATATGCGAGTGTGTTGTAACTATGGCAGATTTGGTAACAGACAACAAAAAGGACTATTTTGGGACCAAAGAAGATTCACAACTGTATACTTTTGAAGCTGAACATACTGAGGAAGAACTACTTCCAATAGAAGGGAGCACGAAAGAAGAGTGAGACGTTGGAGCAGACAGAAGCCGAGAGAGTGAGGTGAAAGTTACTTTGGCGCTATAAATGTTGAATTAGGAGTCAAGCTATTTTGACATAAATGGAGTGCTTACCCATATAAATCATCAAAAACATCCCCAGCCAGTTGGACCAAACAGCCAAGTTAGTTTATATTGATCATGATACGTGCAGCATGACATGCGTGCTGGAAAAAAAGTTCCTCAGTGTTCGCTATTACAAAAACAATGGTGTACACTTTGGTTATTATGCAGGTTTCAGAACATAAATGAAGTACTGTTGACGGTTTTTGAATGCATTTTAAAATTATTTAGAGGTAGAATTGATTGCTAACATTAGCTGCATTGCTAGCCTTCAAGAACGAGATTATTTTTACTTGTTAGAATGCAAAGAACAACAACATTTTGTCTACTTGTGTCTCATCATGATTGTGAAAAATAAGCAAAATTGCCCAATAAGTGCAGTTCCCCTTTAAATAGTACATCCATCCATCCATCCATCCATTTATTCCCTTTAATATATGTAATAAAATTAAAGCATTGTTTAGTTGTTTTTTTCAATGACGGTGCAAGTTTGACTCTGGAACAGACCATTTCTATACACATGATCTCCCATGGGGAAACCATACCAATGTTCTTATGCGCGGCGATGACTATGATCGATCATATCAACAATGTTGTCGGTTGCAGTTTTTTGAACAAAACCAGATATGCGGTCTGCTTACGTCTCCAGATTGATTTATTTTTTTGCTTAGGTTTTTTGGGGGGGAAAAGGAGGAAAGAAGAATAGGAAAAAGGAGGATTGATGATGGAGAGTGGATGAAGGTCAGATGAGATTGTTTGATAAAATGAAAAAAGAAGAGATGGGGAGATGGTGGTGGTCACACACACACACACACACACACACACACACACACACACACACACACGTTCTTGTATTTCATACCTTCTTGAGACCTGTAAAGAATCCTACCTCTTTAGGACCACCCTTTCTAGCTATATAAAGAAGTGTATTTATAACATTAATAATATATACATACTATGCAAATATAAAAATGCTTGTTGTGAAAAATTGGTTGGAATTTCACACAAAAAACCTTAGCATTTTGGGAGTTATAATAAAAGTTGTCATTTTATTCAACGCAAGTCAAAATGTTACAAGAAAAACTGAACATTTGTGCAATATTATGATAAAAGTCTGAATTTTACTCAATAACAGTTGCAATTTTGGAAGAAAAGCTCAAAATGTTGGCAATTTTATGAAATTAATCGCAATTTTACCCGCTAAAAGTCACAATTTTATAAGAAAACTTAAAAATGTTGGCAATATTATAATATTTTTTGGAATTTCACTTGGCAAAATTATGACAGAAGTCAGAATTTTACTCAAGAAATGTCAGTATTTTACCAAAACAACAAAAAAAGGGCAATATTGTGATAAAATGTTATATGACAAGTGTCCACGTTTTGCATTAAAAAATAATATTTCTTACATAAAAAGTAACAATTTTACGAGAAAGTATTGCAATATTACACAAACTCAAAGAATATGAGAAATGTTTCCCAAATTTATAAAAAAAAGTCGACATTGTGCGAAAAAGACTGCTTTTAGTTAGTTTTTATTCGTATTTACAATTTTTTGTTTGTAATTATTTTTGTAATCTTTATTATTTACTTCAAGTTATTACAGTATGTCTCTATTTCCATATTTTATTCATTTTTTTAAATACATTTTGGCCAAAGGGGACGCATTTCAATGTCGTACATTTGTTATTTCATATGTTGACCAAAGGTGAGCAATTCTAAAACCACAGACACACAGTCAATTAGAAAAATCTTTCCTTCTTGGGACCACCCTCATTTTGATAGATTTCCCCACCAGGGGGTGCTAATAAGACATTCTCTATTAGATGCAATGCTTTTCCGTTTTGGGACCATGATTTATGTCCTCACTTGTTCACACCTCCTCATGTGGACAGTACTTTTCTTTGTTGATGTTTCAAGAAGGGTAGAAATACAAGAACACACACACACACACACACACACACACACACGCACGCGCACACACACACACACGTCCTCCATAGGGGACGAGAGCAACCTTGAGTCAGAGGGACTGTATAGACCCTAATCTCCCACTAAAGTCCGTCCATCTACTCACCTTCTGTATGCCGTCCTCCCTGGCAGGCGTGTACACCATGGCCGTGTCCGAGGACAAGGTGGAGGGGGAGGAGGTGGGACGCCTCAAGGCCAAGGACCCCGACATGGGAGACAACGGGATGGTCAACTACCGCCTGACGGACGGCGACGGCCTGGGAATGTTCGACCTGACCACGGACTCTGAGACCAGGGAGGCCGTCATCAAGCTGAAGAAGGTAAAGCAAAAATGTCAGCGGTATATAAGCCACACCCACTGATATAAATTATTTCCATATATAAGCCGTACCTGACTGTAAGACGCAGATATATGTGTTGTGAAATCAGGGATTTACGCAGAAATATTTTCTAAATATTACGGTGCTTGTTACATGGCAGGTAAAACGGCTGATCAAACAAAATAGAAGTCGTCGTCATGGACCCACTAGATGCACAAGCTAGCTATCCAATAAGCAAAACAGACTGACATTTTGGTGAATTTATGAAACTGAAACTGCTATAAATGCAGGGAGGAGTTGACGGTACAGACACAAGGGGGGGCTCTAAGATTTATCATATATATATATATATATATATATATATATATATATATATATATATATATATATATATATATATATATATATATATTTATATAATAATCAAACAATAATAATATAAAAACAAGGAGAAATGGAGTGTGACAAAATCCAAGGTTATGTGAAGCAGTTAGCTGTTGAGTGTTACCGGGAGGTGTTGTTCCAAATGCTGAAGTCCAAGAGGGAGAGGCTGATCTAGAAAGTACGTGCGACAGTTGAAAGATCTTTGCATGCGTTTTAATGACAACTATTTGCTTTAAGGCCGTCAGCAAAGAAAATTCAGCACCGTTTAGTAAACTGCAGGGTGCAAAAAATTATAAATTATACAATTATAAATTATTATCATTGTAATTATGTATAATTACATATAAATCATATACTTATTATACTTAAATTACATTATTTATTTTGTACATAATTATTTTTGTATTTATTAATAAAAATTATCACAGTATTATTATGTGGTTGTAATATATATTTTTTAATACTTTTATATAAAATTGTCAAAAATATTAGTTGTTACTTTTCCTGTCCATGAGCAGCGACCGGAGGTTTGAGTATTCCGGTCGGCAGGACCTGGTGAGGGAAACGAGTGCACGGATTTTAAAAAAAGCAAGGAGAATAAAAACACGCGAGGACATGTTGGTCCTCACAAGGATGAAGAACATTAGGTTCTTACGGCACCAATTGTACTTGTTTCACCTTCTCTTTTTGGCGTTTCAGTCAGTTCATACCATGTGGCGTCACTTTTCTATAAAGTTGTCCACAGTGTGACCATCTTCAGCCTGCAGCTCACTTAAAATTCACATATATATAATATATATGTATATATATATATATATATATATATATATATATATATATATATATATATATATATATATACATACATACACATCATCTGTGACCTCTTAAGGGTGTTGTAGTCATTTATATATTAATTATTATTAATGATGTGCATGAAAAAAATAAGAATTAATATTCGATGTAGCTTTTAACATTTTCAGGCCCCCCTGAAAAAATTTACTGCCCCTCTTAAGTGTTTTTCTGCAGCCAGGTCTGGATGAATGAATGAATGAATGAATGAACGGCTGAATGGATGAATGAATGAATTAATTAATTATTGAACGGAGGGATAAATGGATAGATTAATAAATGGATGGACAGATGGATGGAAGGATGGAATAAAAAACGGATGAATGAATTAATTAATGAACGGAAGAATGAATTAATTATTTATTGAATGGAGGGATGAATTAATTCATTAATGACTCGATGGATGATGGATGAAAAAAGGAACGGATGAATGGATGAATAAATGAATGAATGAAGTAAAGAACGGATGAATGGATGGGTGGATGACTGTATACATGAATTAATGAACAGCTGAATGGAAGGCTGCATCAATGAACGAATGAAAAGATGGATTCATCAATTAATAAATGCATGGATGGATGAATTACTGAATGAATGAATGAATGAATGAATGAATTAAGTAATTAGTTGATTAATAAATGAATGAATAAAGAACAGATGATTTAATGAATAAATACATTACTGAACGGATGAATGGTTTAATGAATAATTGAACGGATGAATTAATTAATTAACTAATGAATGGATGGATGAATAAGTTACTGAATCCAGGATAGATGAATGAATGAATGAATGACTAATAAACAAAGTAATGAATCAAGGGATGTATGAATGAATAAATGGCTCAATGAATGAATAGATGAATGAATTAAAGAATGGCTGGATGAATGAATGGATGAATAAACATATGGATGCATTAATTAATTAATTAATTAACTGACGGACGGACATATGATAGATGAATGAATAAATGAACGGATGAATGGATAAATGAACGAATACATTAATGAACAAATCAGTGCATGATTAAATGACTGGATGAATGAATGAATGCATTAATGAATTAATTATATACTTATTTATTGAACAGAAGAATGAATGGATACATGAACATATGGATGGATTAATTATTTTTTTTTAATTAATTAATTGATTAACGGAAAGATATATGATTAAATGAATGAATGGATGAATCTATGCCCCACTGCGGTAGCCTACTATCATTCACAGTCCCTATCAAGAACACGTTTGTTTTTACAAGCATTCTAAATCGTAAATAAACATCAGCAAAATTAATCTTAGAAGACCTAATTAATAACCGTCCAAAACCCACCAAGAATTACCCATCTACATATCGTGACCTGAGTATTGACCACGTATTAGTAACACTCACGAATGAATGAATGAATGTGTCAGAGTGTGTTGTTGATGAACCCCAAGATGCAGAGAAGGCGGCAGGCATTGTGCAGGAAAACATGGTTTTAATGTTCAAAAAATAAGAAAAGGAAAACACGAACCAGAAACCAGGAAGCAGGAACCGGAGTCAGGATCCAGTGAATAGCTTATAGCTTACAGCATACAACGAAACCACACGACAATACTCCAACACAGAGTGGAGGACAAAGCAGGTTAAAGTAGCAGCTGGCTGATTGACACCAGGTGTGGCCAGGTGCCATTCAGCCGCAGGTGAGGGGAAGCAGCACTCAGGGGGACTATCAGGAAATAACCAAAATAAGAGCGCTGACAGGAAATGACAGAGGAGAAAACAAAACATAAGGAAACTGTCAGGGACAAGGCTGACAGAATGAATGAATGCTTGTGTCCAATGACTTTTGTCTGGCAGTGTTGCTACACACACTGTGTGTGTAGCACAAGTTGGGTGAAAAAAAAAATCAAAAATCAAACGAGATAAGCTTAGCTACATTGTGTGTGTGTGTGTGTGTGTGTGTGTGTGTGTGTGTGTGTGTGTGTGTGTGTGTGTGTGTGTGTGTGTGTGTGTGTGTGTGTGTGTGCGTGTGTGTGTGTGTGTGTGTGTGTTGTGTTGACTAACGACAGGAACAATCACACAAAAAACCTTCATCACGACTCCTGGTGACTTTTGTAATAATAGCATCAGAGCCTAAGGCTGGTTTGACACACGCCGCGTGTGTGTGTGTGTGTGTGTGTGTGTGTGTGTGTGTGTGTGTGTGTGTGTGTGTGTGTGTGTGTGTGTGTGTGTGTGTGTGTGTGTGACACCATGAAACCCACTTGTGTTGAACTCAATCTGATTACTGTGTCCTGATTCAGATGTGCGAGCGTGATTATTGAGTCTTGATGCCTCTCGGGGGAAATCATCACCTGTTGGCCACTAGAGGCAGCACAACACACACACACACACACACACACACACACACACACACACACACACACTTACACACACACGCAATATATTAACACACCTGTACACTCTTTGAAATCAGCATCGGGAGAAGCCTTCGCTAATCTCTATTCTCCTTCTCACAGCAGCATGAGCTTTAATCAACCATTCTCTTTCAACTGTGTCCTGACCAAAGCACTTTGCAGAATATTAAGGAGCGGTGTGTGTGTATGTGTGTGTGTGTGTGTGTGTGTGTGCGTGTGTGTGTGTGTGTTCTGGCAATGCTGACTTAATGGGGACATCACTCTGTTTACACAGTCACCTTTAGGGGACTTCTGACGGTATGGGGACCAAATAAAACAGATCTCCTAAAGGGGAACCTTTTTAAATGATAGTCAGATCCATTCTGAAGATGCCTAAGTGATCTTTAAGCTTTGGCCTATAAAACATATTTACTGGTTAATTTAGTAGTTGCGTGCAAATTTGTGTGAATTATGCAAAATTATTTAAATTTGGTCCCCATGAACCATATTAACTCTTTTTCCCGTGGGTCCCCAGTAAGTATGATCAGCACATTACTTCATCAATCCAGAGATTTAAAGACGTGTAAGAGCTAACTGGGCAGTGGTTATTTTACCAAAACGTTTTTATGCCTGCACAACCTGTAGAAAGGGTGGTCCCCACAAGTCACCAACAACTTAGTCCGCCTTCCAAATGATAACCAGTTTGTTTGTGTGTGTGTGTGTGTGTGTGTGTGTGTGTGTGTGTGTGTGTGTGTGTGTGTGTGTGTGTGTGTGTGTGCGCGCGTGCGTGTGTGCGTGCGAGGGGCCGTTAGGGACATTATTCAGAATTACCTCTTACATACACTACTGAAATGCTCTTACATACACTACTGAAATGCTCTCACATACACTACTGAAATGCTCTCACATACACTACTGAAATGCTCTTACATACAATACTGAAATGCTCTCACATACACTACTGAAATGCTCTCACATACACTACTGAAATGCTCTTACATACACTACTGAAATGCTCTCACATACACTGGTAAGATCCTCTCACACACACTGGTAAGATGTTCTTATACATATAACTGAAATCCTTGCACACATAATACTAAAATTGTTGTCTCTCAAACGCAATTGGTGTGTGTGTGTGTGCATGAGAGTAAAACATTTTAGTTGTTTATGTGAGAGCATTTCAGTAGTGTATGTAAGAGGTAATTCTGAATAATGTCCCTTACGGCCCCTCATACGTGCGTGCGTGCCTGCGTGTGTGTGTACACGTGCACCTTTCAGTGAATATTATTGCCAAGGTGTGGATGAGTGACGCGTGTGGAAAGAAGGAGGTCATATGCTACACGTTAACTCGCCGCTTGTTGGACACCTTTGATGGCGGCGCGGTGGGGTGGCGCCAAAGTTGAGCGCCGTGACGCTGACAAGACATTTAGACAGAAGCGTCACTTTTGTAGTCGGACTTGGTTACCTTTGGCTTGATGTTGGCTAGACCCGCGTTCCTTGACCATAGGGCCACGGTCAATTGTTGGGCTGCCTAAAAAAAATAATAATAATGTTTCTCAGATGTGATACCCGGTTGTAATACAGTTTCCCACCACTTGTGGCAGTAATGACGACATCAAACAAACAGAAGAAGTCTGAAGCTAAAGTTATTATTATTATTTAGGGATCCAAAAGAGTTCCATTCATAAAAGTGTTAAAAAGAAACAACTTAAGATTAGTAGTATTATTTTACTTTCAACACTTAAGTCTAAATAGCAACTTCCGATCGTTTAGCTGATTTTAAGTTATAATATTTTTTAAGGGATTTTTGTGTTGTTGTTTTTTGCCCTTTTTGTCATAGACAACTGAGTTGTTTTTTTTATTTGTCAAACAGAAAATAAGACTTTTTTTTCAAAATAAAATATTTCAAAGCCTTGAATATGTCAATAATTCATAACAACATTGATTTTGATTCATTATTATGTTTGAGCAATGACAGTTTTATAGAAAAAAAACAGTTGTGTGTTTTTTGAGTCAACATTTGATCTTTTTTCTCGTTACATTTCACCCGTTTGGTCTTTTATTTTACGTTTTGATCGGGTCTTCTCTCTGCAGCGCGTGGACTTTGAGACTAAGAGGTCGTACTCCCTGAGAGTGGAGGGCTTCAACCTGCACGTGGACCCCCAGTATCTGGCCTGGGGCCCCTACAAGGATGTGGCCACCGTCAAGGTGTGTGGGACATGGCATACTTCCTGTAACAAATGCAACTGGAACTTTCAAGTTTAAAAAAAAAATAAACGTGGTAGCATTTTCCAATTTACAGTAAAAAAAAAATTAAAAAAATACAAATAAAATCACTTTAAAATATTACAGGATAAAACTGGCAGCTCAGTCGCTACAATTTAAATAACTGTTAAAAAACACATTAACATACGTAAATTTTACATTTAAAAAAATGGTAGCACAGTCTTTACGATTTTTACCGTAAAAATAAAAAGGGGCAGTGTTTAACATTCACAGAAAATAACTGTAAAAAAAAACAAAAAAACACTAAAATCAGTACATTTTACAGTTAAAAAACGGCAGATCAGTCAATACGATTTTACTGTAAAAATAAAAGTGGTAGGATTTTTCAATTTACGGTAAAAAACTGTAAAACAAAACAAAATCACTGTAAAATATTACTGGAGAAAACTGGCAGCTCAGTCGCAACGATTTTACTGTAAAAATAAGTAGCACAATAAATAACTGGTAAAAAAAAAACACATTAACATACGTACATTTTACAGTCAAAAAGTGGCAGCTCAGTCTTTACGATTTTTACCATAAAAATAAAAGTGGCACTGTTTAACATTCACAGAAAATAACTGTAAAAAAAAAACAAAAAAAACACAAACATCAGTACATTTTACAGTTAAAAAATGGCAGCTCAGTCATTACGATATTACTGTAAAAATAAAAGCAGTAGGATTTTTCAATTTACAATAAAAAACTATTAAAAAATACTGTAAAGTATTACAGAAGAAAACTGGTAGCTCAGTCGCTACGATTTTACTGTAAAAAAATAAGTGGCACTGCTTCGCCATTTACAGTAAATAACTGTTAAAAAAAGACATTGACATACATACATTTTACAGTAAGAAAAAAATGGTAACTCAGTCGTTACGATTTTTACCGTAAAAATAAAAGTGGCAATGTTTAACGTTCACAGAAAATATTTGTAAAAAAATAACAACCCACTAACATCGGTACATTTTACAGTTAAAAACAGCAGCTCAGTCGTTACGATGTTACTGTAAAAATAAAAGTGGTAGGGTTTTTCAATTTACAGTAAATAACTAAAAAAAAAAACACTGACATACGTACATTTTACAGTTTCAAAAAATGACAGCTCAGTCGCTACAGTGGCCCTGTTTCACCATTTACAGTAAATAACTGCATTAAAATAACAGTGACATATGTACATTTTACAGTTAAAATATGGCAGCTAGATCATTATGATTTTACTGTAAAAATACAATTGGTAGTGTTTTTCAATTCACAGTAAATACCTGTAAAAAAAAAAATCACGGTAAAATATTACAGTAGAAAATTGGCGGTTTAGTCGCCAGAAATTTATGGTTAAAATAAAGTGGTACTGTTTTACCATTTACAGTAAATAACTGTAAAAAAAAACAAAAAACAAAAAAAACAAAGCACTAACATACGTAAATTTTACAGTAAAAAAATGGCAGCTATGTCGCTATGATTTTCACCATAAAAATAAAAGTGGTACTGTTTTACCATTTACCGTAAATAATTGCCAAATAATACACTGGCATACGTAAATTTTACAGTAAAAAAATTGCAGCGTAGTCTCTACGGTTTTACTGTAAAAAAAAATAAAGGGCCACTGTTTTACCATTTACAGTAAATACCTGTAAAAAAAACAAAAACAAAACAAAGCACTAACAAACGTACATTTTACAGTAAAATAATGTCAGCTCCGTCGCTGCAATTTTTACCGTAAAAATAAAAGTGACACTGATTTACCATTTACAGTAAATAACTGTATAATAATACACTGACATACGGAAATACAAATATTTAATTTAAAAAAATAAAAGTTTTACCATTTACAGTAAAATAACTGTAAAAAACAAACAAAAACACTGACATAAGTATTTTTTACAGTAAAAAAACTGGCAGCTCATTTACTTGAATTTTACTGTAAAACTAAAGGTGGTAGCGTTATTCAATTTAAATTTGCCTTTAAGTACTTTTAAAATTTACAGTAATTCATTGTAAAAACAAAAATGGTAGATATTAAGGTAAAAATGGCACCTGAGTCACCGAAAAACACCACTAAAATTGTCCTGTTGACTAAAAGTGGTAGCATTTTTTATTTATTTACATTACTTCTGTAATGTAAATAAATTATATCGTGTAAAGATACTGCTCAATTGTTTAAATTTTTCTGTTAAAAAAAGTGGCAGTGTCTTTTAATTTACAGTAATTCACTGTGAAAACCAAAATTGGTATATTTTAAAGTAAAAAAAAAAAAGTGTAGCTCAGTTCCAAGGATTTTACTACACAAATAAAAGTGGTAGCATTTTTTCCATTTACAGTAATTCACTGTAAAACAAAAACACTGATCATAGATTTCACGGTAAAAAAAAAATAGACTGGCAGCTCAGTCACTCATATTTTACTGTTAAAACAAAAGTGATAGAGTTTTTAATGTTGGCAGATATCTGTGGAGGACGCCGACGAGCCTCCGGTCTTCGTGGCGCCCTCGTACACCTTCGAGGTGGAGGAGAACGCCCCTGGGGGGACCCAAGTGGGTCGGGTCCACGCCAAGGACACGGACGTGGCCAACAACCCAGTCAGGTAACACACACAAACACACGTACACACACACACACACACACACACACACACACACGAACACTTTCTCCTGTGGAGCCGTACTAAAGTTGGTGCCCTGGTCCCAGGTACATGATCCCTCGCTACACGGACGTGGAACAGTTCTTCAGCATCAACGCAGAGGACGGCATGATCACCACCACCAGACCTCTGGACCGGGAGGCCCAGGCCTGGCACAACATCTCTGTGTCAGCCACGGAGATAGGTGAGACCCCCAGCGCCTTTTGGACCTTAGACCAGAGACCTTACATCGGGGACCTTAGAACGCCGTCTTTACACTGCCGAACTCAGAACAGCGACCTTACACCAGGGACCCTAAACCGGGGACCTTAGAACCGCGAGCTTGGACCTTTAACCGGGGACCTTAGACCGCCGACCTTGGATCCAAGACCCTATACTGCAGACCTTAGACCACTGACCTTAAATGGCGAACTTAGTCCGCCGACCGTAGACGGCCGACTTTAAACTGGGGACCTTAGATTAGCGGCCTTAGACCGCCGATCCATACACTGTTGACCTTAGACGCCGAACTTATACTCTGAACTTAGACCATCGACCTTAGACCGCCGACCTTAGACGCTGAACTTAGACTGCCTGAGCCTGTCAACCTTAGACGGCCGCCCTTAGACAGCCGACCTGAGACCCGTGACCTTAAACCGCAGACCTTAGACCGCCGACCCAAGACAACAAACTTAGATCACTGACCTTACATTGATGACCTTAGACCGCCGACCTTAGATGATGAACTTAGACCGTCGACCTTAGACTGCCGACCTTAGACTGTTGACCTTAGACATCAACCTTAGACGCTGAACCTAGACCGTCGACCTGAGCCCGTCAACCTTAGACTGCCACCCTTACACCGCCAACTTTAGACCATAGACCTGAGCCTCATGACCTTAAACCGTTGACCTTAAACCGCCGACCTAAGAGACCAAACTTAGACAACTGACCTTAGATTGATGACTTTAGACCGCTGACTTTAGATGCTGAACTCAGACCGTTGATCTTAGACGCTGACCTTAGACCGCCAACCTGAGACTCGTGACCTTATACCGCTGACCTAAGACGTCAAACTTAGACCACTGACCTTAGACTGTTGACATTAGACCGCCAACCTTAGATGCGAAACTTAGACCGCCAACTTCAGACCGCCTACCTGAGACCCGTGAACTTAAACTGCTGACCTTATACCGCCGACCTAAGATGCCAATCTTAAACCGCTGACCCTAGATGCCGAACTTAGACCGTCAACCTTAGATCACCAACCTGAGACCCGTGACCTTAAACCACTGACCTTAGACCGCCGACCTAAGACATTGAACTTAGACCACTGACCTTAGACTGTTGACCTTAAACCGCCAACCTTAGACAAAAAACTTAGACCGTCAACCCTAGACCGCGTACCTGAGACCCATGACCTTACACCGATGACCTTAGACCGCCGACCTAAGATGCCAAACTTAGACCACTGACCTTAGACCGCTGACCTTAGACCGCCGACCGTACACTGTTGACTTTAGACGCCAAACTTAGACCGTCGACCTTACACCGCCATCTTAGACCCGTGACCTTAAAACGCTAACCTCAAACCGCCGAACTTAGACCACTGACCTTACACTGTTGACCTTAGACCGCCAACCTTAGACGCAAAACTTAGACCGCCAACCTTAGACCGCGTACCTGAGACCCATGACCTTAAACCGCTGACCTTAGACCGCCAACCTAAGACGCCAAACCTAGACCACTGACCTTAGATTGATGACCTTAGACCGCTGACCTTAGACTGTTGACCTTAAACCGCCAACCGTAGACGCCAAACTTAGACCACCGACCTTAGACTGTTGACTTTGGACTGCCGACCTTAGACTGCCGACCTTAGACCACCGACCTTAGACCGTTGACCTTAGACCACTGACCTTAGACGCTGAACTTACACCACAAATCTTAGACCACAGACCTAACACAAGCGGTCTAAGGACTTCCGACCTTAGACAGGGGCCATACCAACCTTTCCACCAGGGGCCACATCCCGAATAGTCCCAGCCTGTGGGGGCCGTTTGATGTTTTATTTAGTGTCAGAACACGACTGTGCATTAAGAAAGTGTCTTATCACTTTAATGAGCGTGTGGCACACTCACTAGCTGTACTGACACTGCACTGATACGGTTAGTAGTTTGTCATGCTATATTTTTACAGTGAATTACTATAACTGGATAAATAGTATACATTTTATTGTTTCAGCAAAATCCTGGTGACAGAGCTGCCAGTTGTTTTTACAGTAAGTTACTGTAAATTGAAATACGCTACCACAAATATATTTACGGTAAATCTTTGGCAACTGAGCTGCCAGTTTTTACGTCGAAGTGTTTATTTATTTATTTTTTTTGGAGTCAATTTCTTTATTGGCTTTGAAAATTGCAAAATTACCTAGAGGTACCTTGACTGGGTGGGCTCTCAGTGCTGCTGGAGTGATCGCCAATTGCCAAAGTGCCAAGGGCAGCATGGTGCTGTTGGATTTTCAGTGAAAAAATTAAATAAATACATACAAAAAAAAATATTTAAAAAAAGAATAAAAGTATAAAAATAAAACAAATTAGTAAAATGTTTTACAAAAAAAAATAAAAAATAAAAAATAAATAAATGAAAACTAAAACAATTTAAGAAACATTAAAAAATAAAAATAATAAGATAAAATTGTTAAAAAATAAAATAAACTAAAATATATTTGTTTTAAATTAAATACATTTAATTAAAAAAAAAAGGGATTGTCAGTTAGTGGCAAAATAGTAACGTATTTTTACAGTAAAATTCTGGCGATTAAACTGCATGATTTTGTACCGTAAAATGTATTATTTATTTTATATTTATTATATAATTTATTTTACTATTTAATTCATTTGTCCGGTGTGGGAACCTTCAAAGCACGCCTGAAGTGCCACCACGTGGACGGGCGCGTAGCTCGAAATAAAATACGCCGCTCGCCACAAACGCTAACGGTGCGGAAAAGGAACGAAAGCTGACTCGACGGGGTCCCCCCCCTCACAGGCAACACCACCCCTGCCCTGGCCCCTCCCGCCCTCCGGTTGCAAGCGAGCCACTAGGGGCCCCACCCAGGCTCTCCCCGCCAAGCGCCGTGCGGTTTCCCTCACAGGCGCACTTGACGCCAGATGGCCAGATGGAAACAGGCTCCCAGCCCGCAGAGTCGAGAGCGAGGCAGGCAACTCTGACCACTAACGGGCCCCGGGGAAGCTAAGTAGAGGCCTCATAATGACGGGGTGGGGAAACCAAAAAATAAATAAAATAAAAAAACAGAGCTGTAGTTTCCGTTCCTAAAAAAAACGGTGATACAGAATAAAAAAAATATTTTAACTCTTTAGTGATCAAACGACACAACGTAGCTCAGACCTACTTCCTGTTCCTGTCTACGGGGCTAACCCTTCTGGGTAATGTAGTATATAAACATGTACTTCCCAGTTGGCATGTATTCATATATTTATTTAACATGTATTGATCCCGGGTAAGACAATTAAGCACATATTTTCATATACATGTTAGAGATGTTGAGGTGTGATGATAATCTCTCATCGTCATTAGCGCCATAGATGGCCCCCACAACAGTTCACAAATGCTTTTAACGTGTTGGGACAATAATCACTCAAAGTGTTTACAAAGCACAAGGAAGAAGAATCTAAATGAAAACTTGAAAATCCGCAATTCCGCGAGGGACTGCATGTGAATGGCGCCGATACCCATGAGTCAAACTGAAATGCTAACTTTAGCATGCCGACACATGCAACGCAACATGATTTCTAGAAGAACAACATTAGTTAAAATGCAGGCATATTATGTTAGTATGCTAAGTTAGCATACATTCAACATTAGATAACATTCTAGCATAAAATGTTAGCATGCTAACAAAGAATGAGTTAGCATACTTCTTAGATGGGGCAAAATATCAAAAAACAGGATTTCTAGGACATTATTTAAAATGCAGGCATTTTATGTTAGTATGCTAACTTAGCATAGTTCTAAGATGATGCCAAGTATCAAAAAGAAAATTTTTAGGTTTAATTTGTTACATAAACACAATTAGCTAAAATACTAGCGTAAAACTTTAGCATATAAATATTAGCATGTTAACAATGGCGTGCCAATAATCCAAAATCCAAGCATTGTAGGTGTAAACATACACAATTTGTAAAAATGCTAGCATAAAAATGTCAGTATGCTAACATAGGATGAGTTAGCATTCATCTAAGATGGGGCAAAGGATCAAAAAACATGATTTTTACAGTAAAAAAAATTACTTAAAATGCAGGCATATGATGTTACTATGTTAAGTTAGCATACTTCTAAGGTAGCGTCAAGTGTCCCAATTTGTTTTTAGGTTCAAACAAACAAAATTAGCTAAAATACAAGCATAAAACTTTAGCATACAAACGTTAGCTTGTTAACATTGACAGCAAGGGGTTGCTGGGAAACTGTCCTAAAAGTGTTCACTCGATAGATTCTCACGCATGACTAGTGTGTGTGTGTGTGTGTGTGTGTGCGTGTTCTGGCAATGCTGACTTAATGGGGACATCGCTCAGTTTACACACCTTTAGGGGACCTCTGACGATATGGGGACCAAAAAAAGCAGGTCCGCTAAAGGGAAACCTTTTTAAATGATAGTCAGAACCATTCTGAAGATGCCTAAGCAATTTTTGAAAGTGTTCGTGATCCCCATGAACCATATTAACTCTTTTTCCCCAGGGTCCCCAGTAAGTATGATCAGCTCATTACTTCATCAATCCAGAGATTTAAAGACATGTATGAGCTAACTGGGCAGTGGCCATTTTACCTATTTTTTAAATGCCTCCACAACCTGTAGAAAGGGTGGTCCCCACAAGTCACGATCAACAACTTGTAGAAAGGGTGGTCCCCACAAGTACTGAACAACAACTTGGTCCCCATTTCAAATGATAACCAGATTGTGTGTGTGTGTGTGTGTGTGCGTGTGCGTGTGTGTGTGTGTGTGTGTGTGTGTGTGTGTGTGTGTGTGTGTGTGTGTGTGTGTGTGTGTGTGTGTGTGTGTGTGTGTGTGTGTGTTCTGTAACGCTGACTTAATGGGGAAATCGCTCTGTTTACACAGTCAGACCTTTAGGGGACCTCTGACGGTATAGGGACAAAAAAA
Organism: Nerophis ophidion; assembly: GCF_033978795.1. NCBI lineage: Eukaryota > Metazoa > Chordata > Actinopteri > Syngnathiformes > Syngnathidae > Nerophis > Nerophis ophidion. The sequence goes on along the minus strand of NC_084619.1, from coordinate 59,564,026 downwards.
CAGGTCCCCTAAAGAGAAACCTTTTTAAATAACGGTCGGATCCATTCTGAAGATGCCTAAGTGATTTTTAAAACATTTTTGCGATCCCCATGAACCATAATAAATATTTTTCCTCAGGGTCCCCAGTATGTATGATCAGCACATTACTTCATCAATCCAGAGATTTAAAGACGTGTATGAGCTAACTGGGCAATAGAAAGGGTGGTCCCCACAAGTCATGATCTACAACTTGGTCCCCATTCCAAATGATAACCTGTGTGTGTGTGTGTGTGTGTGTGTGTGTGTGTGTGTGTGTGTGTGTGTGTGTGTGTGTGTGTGTGTGTGTGTGTGTGCGTGCGTGCGTGCGTGCGTGTGTGTGTGTGTGCGTGTGTGTGTGTGTGTGTGTGTTCTGACTTAATGGGGACCCTCACTCTGTCTACACAGTCACCTTCAGGGGACTTCTGACGGTATGGGGACCAAAAAAAACCAGGTCTCCCAAAGGGAAACTTTTTTAAATGATAGTCAGATCCATTCTGAAGATGCCTAAGTGATTTTTGAAAGTTTTTGTGATCCCCATGAACCATATTAACTATTTTTCCCCAGGGTCCCCACTAAGTATAATCAGCACATTACTTCATCAATCCAGAGATTTAAAGATGTGTATGAGCTAACTGGGCAGTAGAAACGGTGGTCCCCACAAGTCATGATCAACAACTTGGTCCCCATTCCAAATGATAACCAGTGTGTGTGTGTGTGTGTGTGTGTGTGTAGGAGGACACCACCAAGACACAAAAGTGCGCGTCAACATTGTGGTGAAAGACAAAAATGACAACGCCCCAGAGTTCGCAACCAACAATGAAGTCCTCATGTGTGAAAATGTGACGCCGGGAAAGGTAAGTGGGCGTGTTTTTACGTGTGCGTGTGTGTGTGTGCGTGTGTGTGCGTGTGCACATTGAACACGTGCACCTCCTTGCA
>NC_084619.1:59550572-59558072 GCF_033978795.1 Nerophis ophidion | reverse complement strand
ATATATACATACACACATATATAAAATAAACATACATGTGTGTGTGTGTATATATATATATATATATATATATATATATATATATATATATATATATATATATATATATATACACATATGTGTGTGTGTGTTTTGTGTAAATATATGGTTGTGCTACGTTTGTTCTGCAAATATGTTTGGTCCAACTATCATAATTTTAAAGTTTTTTTTATTAATATTTGTTTTATTGTTTTTTTTCTTCATTCATCCATTCACCTTTTACATAATATCCCTACGTTAAAAAAAAAAAAAACTCAATATTTAGTTTTTTAATAGATTTTTGAATATCATGATTATATTTGAAATAAGGATGAATAAAAATCGAACCATTTTTGATAGTATTCAATTTTTGTAGAACATGATTGGTCGGAAATTACAGCACAAATTTAGCAAAATCTTAAAACAAATCAAAATCTAACCCTCCCCCCCATTGTTTTTTATTAATATTTTTTTAATTATTTTTTTCCTTCATTCAACCATTTACCTTTTACTTAATATCCCTACATTTAAAAAAAAAAAATTAAATCAATATTTAGTTTTTTACTAGCTTTTTGAATATCATGATTATATTTGAAATAAGGATGAATAAAAATCTAAACATTTTTGATAGTATTAAATTTTTGTAGAACATGATTCGTAGGAAATTACAGCACAAATTTAGCAAAATCTTAAAACAGATCAAAATATAATCCACCCCCCCATTAGTTTGATCACCTGTTGGCGTCCACAACCTACTCAGAGGCCTAGTGGATGGAGTGTCCGCCCTGAGATCGGTAGGTTTTGAGTTCAAACCCCGGCCGAGTCATACCAAAGACTATAAAAATGGGACCCATTACCTCCCTGGTTGGCACTCAGCATCAAGGTTTGGAATTGGGTGTTGAATCACCAAAAATGATTCCCAGGCGCGGCCACCGCTGCCGCCCACTGCTCCCCTCACCTCTCAGGGGGTGATCAAAGTTGATGGGTCAAATGCAGAGAATAATTTCGCCACACCTAGTGTGTGTGTGTGACTATCATTGGTACTACTGGACTACTATAATGTTGCAACTTTGAGTGGCCTTGAGGAAGACTATTTGTTCCCAGAAAACCTGCATCAAGTCTTTGGTGGAACATAAGTTTCCACCCAAGTCCTTGGTCACAAGTCCACAGTTTGCAGATTAACGCTCATGTCTTCCCTCAGAACCCAGACGGCGCCAACGGTTTCCTGCCCAGGAAGGACATGAAGCCGGAGCTCCAGTTCCCCCTCAGGCCCGGCGGCCACCCGGCGGCCAACAGCGTGGACGTGGACGACTTCATCAAGACCCGCGTCGCCGAGGCCGACGGCGACCCCACGGCACCCCCGTACGACTCCATCCAGATCTACGGCTACGAGGGCCGGGGGTCCCTGGCGGGCTCGCTGAGCTCGCTGGAGTCGGTGACCACCGAGTCCGACTTGGATTATGACTATCTGCAGAGCTGGGGCCCCAGGTTCAAGCGGCTGGCGGATTTGTACGGGACCAAAGACTGCTGCGTTCACGACGACGACGACGACGACGGCGAGGACTCTTAACGCCCACCCCAGACCCTGCCCCCGAACCCTGTGAGGACGCTAGACTCTTTCCGACCGATCAGTTCCACGATTCCCTCCCAGATGATTTGTTAGCCACCAACGGACGGCGTCGGGTTCCTTCCACAATTAGCAAGAAGTCCTTCGACATGAATTAGTCTTTAGTTGAAATTAGAGGTTCTGGACCCACAGACTTCCGGACTGGTTCCTGAGAGAGCTTTTACTCCCTTTACAAGGTTCCTCTCTCTGGGGAGCCACCCTTCTTGGACCTGGTCCCCACAAGAACCGAACGGTTTTGTTTTTTTCTGGGTTGTTGCTGCCGTGACGATACGGAGCGTGTCTTCACGGCATGGTGGCCTTAAAATAAATAACTAAACAACTCCAGGTGGCGCGCAACGAACGGACAATGTCCAGACCGCCGGTAGCTTTCCTGCGGACCAAGACCGGGACTGAGGCCGGAGGACTTTCTTCGCCCCTTCGCTCACACAAGCAGACGTCCAAAAGAACTTGGTTTTCAAGTCGGAAAAGAAAAGTCCCATTACCCGCTTTCATTGGTGACGATCAATCACAACGAGTAAAAAAAACAACAACCCTGTGAGCTCGAAGAGAAAAAAAAACGCCTTAAACTCAACCTACACTCGCACCGCGGTGCGTTCTTTTTTGGTTCCAACGTGCTGACGAGCGCCGCTTCCGCTCCGAGGGAACCGGGAACGAGCTGGGGGGCTCGTTTTCCCCTCCGCAACATCTGTTGCATCAACACGTGTTGCGAACGTGCAGCCAGGACGCCATCACGGAGTCCGAATGCTGCCAAAACTCCGAAAACACACTTAAATGTTTTTACTCACGCCCAACAATGCGCAAGTAAAAAAAATGTTTCTCAATTAAATAAAAACAACAACAACAAAAAAATAACCTGCCAGGAATGTAGCGATTTGCAAGGATAAAGAACATTTTCTTCATTAAAAAAACGTATTTACATGTAAAAGACAAGTATTTTTTGCAAGTAAAAAAAGTGTAAAAACCTTATTCTGCAAAAGCTTTTTTTTTTTCACAAAAATGATTTGTAAGTAAAAACAACAATACTCTACTAAAAACGATTTCAAACTTTCAAAAAAATATACATCGATTGTTCTTTAATTTAAAAAAAATAAAAATATTACTTGCGTATGGTGCCGTCTGCCAAAAATAAAGAAGAAGAAGGGTGTGGGGGTGGGGGGGTCACCCTACTGGTTGATCTTGTTTCGCGAACTTCGGGTGGTGGGTGGAATATTACTGCTAAACTTAAGAAAATAGTTTTTATTCTTGCAAATCTTTTTTTTTTTAACTAATGAAAGATGTTGGGTATTTTTCACTTGCAAATTGTCGGGCGTGAGAAGAAACATGTTTGTGTGTTTGTGGAGTTTGGGCAGTCATTTCACTCCACCCTTCATCTTGAACCTTGTTTTTAATTATTATTGTAATTATTTTTTACTCAGTATTATCATTATTATTATAATCACCATTTTCTTTGGCGTCGCAGGCTGAACTGGTTTGACTCTCCAGTCCGACCAGTTCAGCCTGCGGACAGAGTTATGATCTTTCTTTGCTGCTTGTTTTTCTTCTTTTTTTTCTTTTTTCAGCCTCGTTTTTATTCTTCTTCTGTCGAGTTTTTATGGTACCGATTTGTACGATTTTAAAAGTTATTATTTGAGTATACATGCAGAATATTCCAGTATTACAGCGGGGGAGGGGAGGAAAAAAAAAGAAATGATTCAGCATCACACTTATATTTTCTCAACATTGTACCGTTGCTTTACTATGTGCTTCAATCTCTGGAGCGAAAAAAACAACATCAAAAAAACTTTGAAATAAATACTGTTTTTATGAAATGATACTGGACTACACTTTGTCGTCTATTGTTCCTTAAAATCTTTTTTTTTTTTTTTTTAATTGACTACTCTGTACTCAGTTGTAATGCACTTTTCCACCATGTGTGGCAGTAGTGACAACCACAAACAAACAGAAAAAGTCTGAAACCAAATTGAGGTTCTTAAGCGCAAAAATGATGACTAATGTGGCAAAGCTGTATTTTCATACGTACTTAAATTTTATTGGGTCAATTTAATTTATCATTAATTTAGTTGAAATATTTTTTCAGTGCTATGTAATTGTATGTGCATTTATTTTTCATCAGTTTTATGATGTTTGATGATTTTATTATAATCTGCCTGACCTAAGCCTTGATAATAATAATTTTGATTAATGCATGGTTTCATGCATTAATCACAAATTCATTTAACAAATGTTATCCTGTTAAACTGTAAATAAGTTAGATATAATTATTAAATATGATTAAAATCATAATATACATTTTTAGAAAAAAAATAAAAAAATAAAAATAATAAATATATATATTTATTTTTTTTTCTTCAAAAAATATATATAGAATATATAGTACCTTTTATTTCCTGAGTATATATATATATATATATATATATATATATATATATATATATATATATATATATATATATATATATATATATATATGTATATATATATATATATATATATATATATATATGTAGGTGTGGGAAAAATCACAAGACTACTTCATCTCTACAGAACTGTTTGATTGTGGGAACCCCTCATGAAACAGTTCTGTAGAGGTGAAGTAGTCTTGTGATTTTTCCAACACCTACATATTGCGCTCTACCACGGTATCGAGCACTATTCTCTGGATAATCCAATCAAGACATACTGTATATATATATATATATATATATATATATATATATATATATATATATATATATATATACACACATACATTTATGTATATATATATATATATATATATATATATATGTATATATATATATATATACACACACATACATGTATGTGTATGTATATATATATATATATATATACTGTATATACATACATATATATATATATATATATATATATATATATATATATATATATATAAACATTTTTATCGACTTTTTAAAATGTGATTTGTTTTTTGTGCACCCCTAGTTACCGCATTTTTCAGCAGGCAAACTCGGAGTAAACAATATAAACAATATTCTATCACCAATTATAGACCAAATAACATTTTGTGATGTATTGTTATTGCAAGAGGCTGCAATATAAATCACAATATAGGTTTTAGTGCTATATCGCCCATCCCTAATTCAAATTTACAGCCTGCTAAACTCTCCAATGCATCATTTCCTCCAAGTATCAGGCGTGTTTTGTGTTGGAACGCAATTCAATGCAACAGTAGAAAAATGAAAAAAGCCATTCAGTTTTAATCAAAATAATCTAAAGAAAAGCACAGCAATATAAAATATCAAATGACACTTTTACTTACTTTAAATTAAATGTACCCATGGACCCAGATTTCCCTCGCCCGGACGCGGGTCACCGGGGCCCCCCTCTGGAGCCAGGCCCGGAGGTGGGGCACGATGGCGAGCGCCTGGTGGCCGGGCCTGTTCCCATGGGGCCCGGCCGGGCACAGCCCGAAGAGGCAACGTGGGTCACCCCTCCAATGGGCTCACCACCCATAGCAGGGGCCATAGAGGTCGGGTGCATTGTGAGCTGGGCGACAGCCGAAGGCAGGGCACTTGGCGGTCCGATCCTCGGCTACAGAAGCTAGCTCTTGGGACGTGGAACGTCACGTCACTGGGGGGGAAAGAGCCTGAGCTAGTGCGCGAAGTCGAGAAATTCCGGCTGGATATAGTCGGACTCACTTCGACGCACAGCAAGGGCTCTGGAACCACTTCTCTCGAGAGGGATTGGACCCTCTTCCACTCTGGCGTTGCCGGCAGTGAGAGGCGACGGGCTGGGGTGGCAATTCTTGTTTCCCCCCGGCTCAAAGCCTGTACATTGGAGTTCAACCCGGTGGACGAAAGGGTAGCCTCCCTCTGCCTTCGGGTGGGGGGACGGGTCCTGACTGTTGTTTGTGCTTATGCACCAAACAGCAGTTCAGAATACCCACCCTTTTTGGGAACACTCGAGGGAGTACTGGAAAGTGCTCCCCCGGGTGATTCCCTTGTCCTACTGGGAGACTTCAACGCTCACGTTGGCAACGACAGTGAAACCTGGAGAGGCGTGATTGGGAAGAATGGCCGCCCGGATCTGAACCCGAGTGGTGTTTTGTTATTGGACTTTTGTGCTCGTCACAGTTTGTCGATAACAAACACCATGTTCAAACATAAGGGTGTCCATATGTGCGCTTGGCACCAGGACATCCTAGGCTGCAGTTCCATGATCGACTTTGTAGTTGTGTCATCGGATTTGCGGCCTCATGTTTTGGACACTCGGGTGAAGAGAGGGGCGGAGCTTTCTACCGATCACCACCTGGTGGTGAGTTGGCTGCGATGGTGGGGGAGGATGCCGGACAGACCTGGGAGGCCCAAACGCATTGTGAGGGTCTGCTGGGAACGTCTGGCAGAGTCTCCTGTCAGACAAAGTTTCAATTCCCACCTCCGGAAGAACTTTGAACATGTCACGAGGGAGGTGCGGGACATTGAGTCCGAGTGGACCATGTTCCGCACCTCTATTGTCGAGGCGGCAGATCGGAGCTGTGGCCGCAAGGTAGTTGGTGCCTGTCGGGGCGGCAATCCTAAAACCCCTTGGTGGACACCAGCGGTGAGGGATGCCGTCAAGCTGAAGAAGGAGTCCTATCGAGTCCTTTTGGCTCATAGGACTCCGGAGGCAGTGGACAGGTACCGACAGGCCAAGCGGTGTGCAGCTTCAGCGGTCGCGGAGGCAAAAACTCGGACATGGGAAGAGTTCGGGGAAGCCATGGAAAACGACTTCCGGACGGCTTCGAAGCGATTCTGGACCACCGTCCGCCGCCTCAGGAAGGGGAAGCAGTGCACTATCAACACCGTGTATGGTGCGGATGGTGTTCTGCTGACCTCGACTGCGGATGTTGTTGATAGGTGGAAGGAATACTTCGAAGACCTCCTCAATCCCACCAACACGTCTTCCTATGAGGAAGCAGTGCCTGGGGAATCTGTGGTGGACTCTCCTATTTCTGGGGCTGAGGTCGCTGAGGTAGTTAAAAAGCTCCTTGGTGGCAAGGCCCCAGGGGTGGACGAGATCCGCCCGGAGCTCCTTAAGGCTCTGGATGCTGTGGGGCTGTCTTGGTTGACAAGACTTTGCAGCATCGCGTGGACATCGGGGGCGGTACCTCTGGATTGGCAGACCGGGGTGGTGGTTCCTCTCTTTAAGAAGGGGGACCGGAGGGTGTGTTCCAACTATCGTGGGATCACACTCCTCAGCCTTCCCGGTAAGGTTTATTCAGGTGTACTGGAGAGGAGGCTACGTCGGATAGTCGAACCTCGGATTCAGGAGGAACAGTGTGGTTTTCGTCCTGGTTGTGGAACTGTGGAACAGCTCTATACTCTCGGCAGGGTTCTTGAGGGTGCATGGGAGTTTGCCCAACCAGTCTACATGTGCTTTGTGGACTTGGAGAAGGCATTCGACCGTGTCCCTCGGGAAGTCCTGTGGGGAGTGCTCAGAGAGTATGGGGTATCGGACTGTCTTATTGTGGCGGTCCGTTCCCTGTACGATCAGTGCCAGAGCTTGGTTCGCATTGCTGGCAGTAAGTCGAACACATTTCCAGTGAGGGTTGGACTCCGCCAAGGCTGTCCTTTGTCACCGATTCTGTTCATAACTTTTATGGACAGAATTTCTAGGCGCAGTCAAGGCGTTGAGGGGTTCCGGTTTGGTAACCGCAGGATTAGGTCTCTGCTTTTTGCAGATGATGTGGTCCTGATGGCTTCATCTGACCGGGATCTTCAGCTCTCGCTGGATCGGTTCGCAGCCGAGTGTGAAGCGACCGGAATGAGAATCAGCACCTCCAAGTCCGAGTCCATGGTTCTCGCCCGGAAAAGGGTGGAGTGCCATCTCCGGGT
>NC_084619.1:59528072-59545572 GCF_033978795.1 Nerophis ophidion | reverse complement strand
CTTGTATCGCACATGGTATCACACACAAGTAAACACTCTGCAGGACTGCTCGTATCGCACATGATATGAAAAAAATGTTCAAGGTTTTTTGTGTGTGTGTGTGTGTGTGTGTGTGTGTGTGTGTGTGTGTGTGTGTGTGTGTGTGTGTGTGTGTGTGTGTGTGTGTGTGTGTTTGTACTGTTCCTTCACATCCTCCTCATCATCATTCCTCTCGTCCTCATGTGTGGCAAGGAATGGTCAGCAGGGACACATGAGGACGTTGAAGTGTAATGTCTGCATCGAGGACATCGCACTTGACCAACAGTCCCTGGTATAAAGAGAGTTTAAGTAAAGTGACAGGAAATCTGTTTAAAGAGGCGGGGGATTAAAAGCCAGTGAGCCTGAAGGAAGTGGCCATAACCAATGTCTTTAACGAGGACCCAATCAAGTCTTAATGCTGGTCCTGGTTCACACAATGTCTTCGAAGCCGCGCCATGTTTACTAATGACTGGAATGGTCTGTTGGAGGTGCCATAAGTGTATGATAATATAGAGGTCAATTTATTACAAACGTTTTTATAAATATAATTCATTTTTTAAAATATAATTCACTTCACTCACTTATTTTAAGTGTATTTAATCTTATTCTATTTTATTTCATTTATTTTTATTTTATTTCTTTGTAATTTACTGTATTTTTAATTATATTTTATAACATTTTTCTATTTAATTAGATTGTATTGTATTTAATCATATTGTATTGTATCTTTTTTTCCACTTCACTCACTTATTGTTAGTGTATTTCATCTTTTTCTATTTTGTTCCTTGTTTTTTAATCCATTCTATTTTATTTCATTTAATTAGTTTTATTTTATTTATTTGCATTTTACTTTATTTTTATTCTATTTTATTATTATTTTCTATTGAATTAGATTTCATCATATTTAATCCTATTCTACTTTATCATTGTTTTCCACTTCACTCACTTAGTTTTAGTGTATTTCATCTTATTCTATTTTATTTTTATTTAGTTTTTAAATCCATTCTATTTTATTTCATTTAATTATTTTTATTTTATTTCTTTGCATTTTACTTTATTCTTATTTTATTTTATTTACTTTTTCTATTTAGATTTTATTTGATTTAATCCTATTTAATTTGATCTTTTTTTCCACTGCACTTATTTATCTTAGTGTATTTCATCTTATTCTTTTTTATTCTATTTTTTATCCATTCTATTGTATTTAATTTAATTATTTTCATTTTCTTTATTTGCATTTTACTGTATTTTCATTCAATTTTATTAAAATTTTCTATATATTAGATTTTATTGTATTTAATCCTATTCTATTTTATCTTTATTTTCCACATCACTCAATTATTTTTTATTGTATTTGATTTTATTCTATTTAATTTAATTTTTTCATCCGTTCTATTTCATTTAATTAATTTTATTTTATTTATTTGTATTTTACTGTATATTTTATTCTATTTTATATATTTTTCCATTTAATTATATTTTATTCCATTCAATCCTATTCTATTTTATCTTTTTTTTCACTGCATTTACTTATTTTTAGTGTATTTCATCTTATTCTATTTTTTTTTCATTTTTTTATCCATTTTATTGTATTTCATTTAATTACTTTTATTTTATTTCTTTGCATTTTACTTTATTCTTATTTTATTTTATTTACTTTTTCTATTTAGATTTTATTTGATTTAATCCTATTTAATTTGATCTTTTTTTCCACTGCACTTATTTATCTTAGTGTATTTCATCTTATTCTTTTTTATTCTATTTTCTATCAATTCTATTGTATTTCATCTAATTACTTTAATTTTCTTTATTTGCATTTTACTGTATTTTCATTCTATTTTATTAAAATGTTCTATATATTAGATTTTATTGTATTTAATCCTATTCTATTTTATCTTTATTTTCCACATCACTCACTTATTTTTATTGTATTTCATTTTATTCTATTTTATTTTATTTTTTCATCCGTTCTATTTCATTTAATTAATTGTATTTTTTTCTTTGTTTTTTACTGTATATTTTATTCTATTTTATTATTTTTTTCCATTTAATTGGATTTTATTCTATTTAATCCTATTCTATTTTATCTTTTTTTTCACTGCACTTACTTATTTTTAGTGTATTTCATCTTATTCTATTTTTTTTCATTTTTTTATCCATTGTATTGTATTTCATTTAATTACTTTTATTTTATTTCTTTGCATCTTGCTGTCTTTTTATTCTATTTTGTTTATTTTTTATATTGAATGAGATTTTATTCTATTTAATCCTATTCTGTATTGTCTTTTTTTTTTCAATTCACTCACTTATTTTTAGTGTATTTCATCTTCTTCAATTTTATTTATTGTTTTATCCATTCTATTTTATTTAATTTAATTACTTTTATTTCTTTGTATCTTACTGTATTTTTAATTCTATTTTATAAACATTTTTCCCCTTAATTTGATTTTTTTTTTTATTCAATCCTCTTCTATTTTAATTTTTCTTTCACTTCTGTCAAACATGGACTTGGACTAGGATAGTTTTCCCAAGGTGCAAAGCGAATGGAGTTGAAATGGCATGAAGGTAAAGACATTTCTTTATTTTAACACTGACTAAAAACAGGAACAAACAAAAGGCGTGCACAATGGCGGTACAAAAACCGTCTAAGGAAACAAAAGTCTAGCACAAAGGCAATTCACTATGAACTATAAAGAAAAACTTACTTGACATGGAAACGTGAACGAGACATGGATCATAGCAAGGTGCGTAGCAGGTGGTAGACATGAGAAGGAGGTGATGTTGCCTGGTAACTGTGGCTTAAATAATAGCTATCATGAGTGCAAACAGGTGTGAGACATGAGGGCAAGGTGAAAAGTAATGAGTTGCTATGGCAATAAGACAAACAAGGAAGTGCAGGAACAAGAACTGAATGTCCAAAAAACAAAACCAAACATGACCAAAACAAAACATGATCCCATAGACGTGACAACTTCACTCACTTATCCATCCATCCATCCATCCATCCATCTTCTGCTTATCTGAGGTCGGGTCGTGGGGGTAGCAGCCTAAGCAGAGAAGCCCAGACTTCCCTCTCCCCAGCCACTTCGTCTAGCTCTTGCCGGCGGATCCCGAGGCGTTCTCAGGCCAGCCGGGAGACATAGTCTTCCCAACGTGTCCTGGGTCTTCCCCGTGGCCTCCTACCGGTTGGACGTGCCCCTCGGAAGGCGTTTGGGTGGCATCCTGACCAGATGCCTAAAACCCCTCATCTGGCTCCTCTCCATGTGGAGGAGCAGCAGCTTTACTTTGAGTTCCTCCCGGATGACAGAGCTTCTCACTTACCTATTTTTAGTGTATTTCATCTTCCATCCATCCATTTTCTACCGCTTATTCCCTTTGGGGTCGCAAGGAGCGCTGGTGCCCATATCAGCTACAATTTCATCTTATTCTATTTTATTTCATTTAATTATTTTTATTTGCATTTTACTGTATTTTTATTGTATTTTATTAAATTTTTCTATTTGATTAGATTTTATTCTATTTAATCCTATTCCATTTTATCTTTTTTTCACTTCACTCACCTTTTTTGAGTGTATTTCATCTTATTCTATTTTATTTCATTTATCTAATTGTATTAAATTTCTTTGTATTTTACTGCATGTTTTTCTTTGTTATTAAATGTTTCTATTTAATTTGATTTCATTCGATTTAATCCCATTCTATTTTATCTTTTTTAAAAACATTTTATTCTATTCTATTCTAGTGTGAGCCCTGAGTGATAAATAAAGTGGCCAGTCAGGTTATGCTAATTGATGTCTCCTCCGATGCTTCCTTCCTCTTTTCTCAAAGTTCAATTACACTCATCCACAGCCATCCATCAGCGGAATGAAGCCGGCCGCGGGGCTAAATTAAATGTGCCAATTTCAATTAGGCGGCGAGCGGAAGGGCGGGCGACAAAGGTGACTGTGGGCGAGATTGCTGAGGCGACCGGGCGGCGGCGGCGGCGGCGGCAGGACTTTTAAGGAGGAGGGAGGGTTTTGCAAGTTGTTAGTGATGAAGAGTAATTTTGCTTGTGTCCTTAGTCTACGGTGGCCCACAGGGACAATGCATGACAGTCATTTGACCCTTTTTCCATTTACAGTAATTCACTGTAAAAAAAATCAACCACAGTGAATTTTACAGTAAAAATCGGAGTCTTTTTTTTTTTCCTCTAAAATCAACCATTTATATCCATCCTTCCATCCATTTTCTATCACTTATTCCCTTTCGGGTCGCTGGTGCCTATCTCAGATACAATCGGGCGGAAGGCGGGGTAGATCCTGGACAAGTCGCCACCTCATTGCAGGGCCAACACGGATAGACAGACAACATTCACACAATAGGATCTCACTAAATTTATTCAGGGTCCATAAGTGCCCCAATCATAAAAGTGTTAAAAATAAGTCATATTTTGGATTAACTTCAGATCAATGCAAGTTTGTTTTTTTTGGTTTAATGTCATGTCTTTGTGACCATGTTGTTTGGTTTTTGACTCCATTAGTTCCTGTTTTTGCGCACCCTGGTTTGCTTTTGTTTCCATGGCTACCAATCAGCTCTCCTGTTCTCACGACTCACACACCTGACACACTTGGACTCATGCATCCGTTGTAAATCACCACATCACTATTTAAGCCTGCAGTTGCCAGGCAGTCAGCCTTGCGACGTTAGGGTCCCCGGGATTGCTTTGATTTTTCAGGGTGCAGTCCTTGGTGGAAAAAGTTTGGACACCTCTGATTTGCCATACATAAATCAGTTTTCTTTAGCAAAAAGGGATTAAATGTCAAGACGTGGACTATGTGGAGGTTTGTTTTCCTGTGGTGCACCTCTACACACCCTTGTTATCCATGCCGATGATCCCTGTTCCTTTCTCGTTCCAAGTAAGTTTTTTGTTATTCATGCCATAGTGCAAGTTTTTGTTTTATGGCCATAGTTTTGCCTTAGTGCAAGTTTTGTTTTCATAACCAAGTTTTGTACCTCCGTTGTGAGCGCCTTTTGTTTGTCCCTTTTTTTGAGTTATTAATTAAAAGATGTCCTTACCTTCATGCTATGTCAGTGCCTTAGTCCACGCCTTGACATTTCATCCCTTTTTGGTAAAGAAAACTGATTTTTTTTATGGCAAATCAGAGGTGTCCAAACTTTTTCCACCAAAGACTGCACACTGAAAAATCAAAGCAATCCCGGGGACCCTAATGGGTCCAAGTGAACTCAAAAATCCCTTCAGGATTGAATACAAAGTCTCCCTACCAACTCACCAGTGCCTCCATGGAAATGCCCCCCTCTACCTCAAAGAACTACTCACCCCCAAATCCTCCACACGACACCTCCGCTCCAAACAGGCTAACCTCCTCCAACCTCCAAGGACAGAGCTACAAACTATGGGGGACTGGGCTTTCTGCTCTGTTGCTCCGAGTCTGTGGAACACTCTCCCTGACAACCTGAGGGCACCTCAGACTGTGGAAGCTTTTAAAAAAGGCTTAAAAACCCTTCTTTTTTTCTTTCTTTTTTTTGAAAAGCTTTTTTATAGATATATGCATGCTAGTTCTAGCTAATAGGCTGTTCTTATTTTAATATTTTATTTATTTATAATATATTTTTATTATTATTTTTAAATTATTTATTTATTTATTTATTTATTTTTTAATACACTGTAGCACTTTGAGGTTGTTTGCTCAATGTAAAGTGATTTTTAAAAATAAAATATATTATTCTTCTTATTATTATTATTATTAGTGATGTATCAGATATATCAGATTGTAGGTGGGAGGTTTTTTTACCCTTCGCGTTCATATTTTGCTGTTTGTTGCATATTTGTTGTGTTTTGCTTAATTGTAAAATATGTTGATGGAGAGGGGGTGTGACGTTCATATGTTTTCAATATTCAGTGTTTTATCAATCATAGGTAATATTGTAAATCCCTCATTCTTTATTTTCAAATTAAAATTCCATTCCGTTTTTTAAGGCGGTCTGTCCATAACTCTTTTAGCATTCAATCAGACATTATTGTGAGGTTTTGTATTACTGTTCCTAAAAATAGATATATCAGCCCCCAGACACATTTTTTTCTCTAAATTCAGCCCCCGAGTCTAAATAATTGCCCAGGCCTGTTTTAGCTCAATGCGTAGCACACTTACACTCTCATACAGAGGACCGGTGGGTTCCAACCCTGGGCGAAACAGGATCAGGTGCTGGACCGCAAACACAACATCCATTAATCCATTTTCGCGTTCGGGGTCACGGGAGCCTATCTCAGCTGCATTTGGGCGGAAGGTGGTGTACACCCTGGACAAGTCGCCACCTTGTCATAGTTGTAAATTACATGTCAACCCCACCAGGATTCGAACCCAGCACTCTTCAACCAGAGTCAACCGTCTCCACAGCTGGGCTATCCTGGGTCTTGTTGGCACATTGTGTAAATGGTAAATAAAAACTAAATACAATGATTTTCTAATTCTTTTCAACTTATATTCAATTGAATAGACTGCAAAGACAATATATTGTATGTTTGAATTGGAAAACTTTGTTTTTTTTGGCAGATATTAGCTCATGGAATTCTGTGCCTGCAAAGTGTTTCAAAAAAGCTGGCACAAGTGGCAAAAAAGACTGACAAAGTTGAGGAATGCTCGTCAAAAACTAATTTGGAACATCCCACGGGTGAACAGGCTAATTGGGAACAGGTAGGTGCCATGATTGGGTATAAAAGCAGCTACTGTGAAATGATCTGTCATTCACAAACAAGGATGGGGCGAGGGTCACGACTTTGTGAATAAATACGTGAGCAAATTGTCAAACAGTTTAAGAACAACATTTCTTAACTAGCAATTGCAAGGTATTTAGGGATTTCACCATTTATGGTCCGTAATATCATCAAAACGTTCAGAGAATCTGGAGAAATCACTCCACATAAGCAATGATATTATGGACCTTGGATACCTCAGGCGGTACTGCATCAAAAAGCGACATCAGTGTGTAAAGGATATCATCAAATGGGCTCAGGACGACTTCCGAATACCACTGTCAGTAAGTACAATTTGTCGGTACATCTGTTAGTGCAAGTTAAAACTCTACTATGCAAAGCCAAAGTCATTTATCAACAACATCCAGAAACGCCACCGGCTTCACTGGGCCCCGAGGTCATCTAGGATGGACTGATGCAAAGTGGAAAAGTGTCCTGTGCTCCGACGAGTCCACATTTCAAATTGTTTTTGGAAACTGTGGACGTCGTGTCCTCCGGACCACAGAGGTAAAGAACCATCCGGATTGTTCTAGGCACAAAGTCCAAAAGCCAGCATCTGTGATGGTATGGGGGTGTATTAATGCCCAGGGCATGGGTAACTTACACATCTGTGAAGGCACCATTAATGCTGAAAAGTACAACTTAAGCTGTACATCAAGCAAGGATGGGAAAGAATTCCACCTGAAAAGCTTAAAAAATTGGTTTCCTCAGTTCTCAAACATTTACTAAGTGTTGTTAAAAGGACAGGCCATTGTAACTTTTGTCTACTTACAGTCTCAAAGCTAAAAGCCAGTTGCGCAGAGTTGACAGGGTTTTAATATGTTTTTGCAGTTCTCCATACTTTTTGTTGACTTTTCAGTCGCTCCAATCCTCCTCCCCATCCTGCACCTCACTCTTAAAAACAACAGATGATTAGATTAACACGTACCACCCTTGCAATCCAATCATATGCCGGCTGTGTCTCGCCGTCAGCACATGCCACGCCTCCGTCTGATGACGCTCTGTTTTCAGCACCATGGACAGAGGCGGTGACCTTTACTCGTGCAGTGCGCTGATTGCACTCCCTTTCCACAGCTGTGTAACGCAGTGGTAAAAAGGTTTTTGTGACAACTTTTTGGCAATGTGTTGCTGCAATTAAATTCGAAGTTCATGATTATTTGCCGAAAAAATTAATAAATAAGGTTTCGCAGTTGGAACATTAAATATCTGTCAGGCTTGCCCATGACAGTTTGGTTGTGTTTTAGTTTTTCCTTTGTGTGTGTGTAATATTTATTGTCTTTAGTTCCTGTCAGCACTCTTATTTTGTCTGTTTCCTGCCTTTCTCCCCCTGAGTGCTGTGGCCCCTCAGCTGCGACTGATTGGCACCTGGCCACACCTGGTGTCAATCAGCCCGCTCCTATTTACACCTGTATTCCCATCCAGTCAGTGCTGGATTATTGTCGATGTCACTTCCGTATTGTCGCTCCTGTCGTGTCATTGCAGCGTAGCGGTAAGCTATATTTCGGTATCTGTTCGTAGCTTACTGTCTTTTGTTTCCATGCTTCCGTTTTTTTTTTTCATTCTACAAGTAACGACTTCTGTTTTCCTGTTTGCTACCTGCTAGCTTCCACGCTAGGCCCTTTTGTTTTTGCCAGCTTCCATGCTAACCTCCTTTTGTTTTGTAGCTCCCATGCTAGCTCTTTTAGTTTTGTTATCCGCCTCGCGCGCACTTTTTGCTGTCCCCCTTTGGTTTGTTCTTGTTTTAGTATCTTTATTAAATCATGTTTTCTCACTCCATGCCTGCCTCCATCTCTGCATCTTAGGGTTCGTCACAAACTAACTCTGACAATATCTTGTTATTCAATTGAATTTAAGTTGAAAATGATTTGCAAATGTAAATGGGTTGTACTTGTATAGCGCTTTTCTACCTTCAAGGTACTCAAAGCGCTTTGACACTACTTCCACATTTACCCATTCACACACACATTCACACACTGATGGAGGGAGCTG
This sequence comes from Nerophis ophidion, assembly GCF_033978795.1. NCBI lineage: Eukaryota > Metazoa > Chordata > Actinopteri > Syngnathiformes > Syngnathidae > Nerophis > Nerophis ophidion. The sequence goes on along the minus strand of NC_084619.1, from coordinate 59,536,814 downwards.
CCATGCAAGGCGCCAACCAGCACCCATCAGGAGCAAGGGTGAAGTGTCTTGCTCAGGACACAACGGACGTGACGAGGTTGGTACTAGGTGGGATTTGAACCAGGGACCCTCGGGTTGCGCACGGCCACTATTCCACTGCGCCACGCCGTCATTGTACCATTTCCACAACATTTACACCAACTTCACTGTGTTTTTCTATTTGAACCATATTTGAGGCATGTGCCACCTGTGCTCCAACGCAAGTGCAGGTGTCCCTAATAAAAGGGCCGGCGAGTGTTCCGTCTCCGGTCTACGAGCGCGTTTGGTTTTTAATTGTCTTTATTTTCAAAAAAGGAAGAAGTGTCGAGAAGCTGGGCGACGACGATCCACCAGAGACGTAGCCCACATACCAAACGTCGTACGCCGAGCGCAGGAAGTGGCGAAGACGCGGGAAGCGGCGTACAAGCGGCGCGGCATGACGTGTGTTTGCAAAGCTGCAGGGCCAAACAAACCTCTGCACGTCTCGTGACGCCCCCTCTTCCCTAACCTTTTCCACTTGATTTCTCTTTTTTTCCTCCCCCTTGTTTTTTCGCTCTCGCCCGCCTTCCTTCCGCCTTCCTCTTCCTCCCGCTCGGCTGGGGCTAATTAGATCAAGACATATAGTGTTGGTGTGACAGTATTCTCCACGGAGCGCAGGGGCGATATGAATAATTGAGACGCAATTATACCCTCACTATTACGCCACCAACTGAGCACTCCGGTCGGCACACGTGCGCCGTCACTCGCCACGGCGTGGAAATTGTAAACCGGAACAGACCCTCGGGAATTCAAACACAACTCCGAGTGCGCATTTTGAATGTGAATGTTTACCGTGAGGATGGAAAAACATTTGAAGTACCGTATTTTACGGACCCACTAAAATTTGGAAGAAAACCATAGTTTCCATATATAAGCCGCACCCGACTACAAGCCGCGGATAATTAGCCACTTTGCCTTAACTCACATATGAACGTGAAGTAGAGCTCGGTTGGTAGAGCCGCCGTGCCAGCAACTTGAGGGTTCCAGGTTCGATCCCCGCTTCCGCCATCCTAGTCACTGCCGTTGTGTCCTTGGGCAAGACACTTTACCCACCTTCTCCCAGTGCCACCCACACTGGTTTCAATGTAACTTAGATATTGGGTTTCACTATGTAAAGTGCTTTGAGTCACTAGAGAAAAAGCGCTATATAAATACATGTATAATAATATAAAAAAGGGCCATCCCAACCTTTTCGAATAGAGAATCGATTCTGAGTCAAATCTTTGTGAATCGAGAATCCATTCTGAATTGAATTTTTTTTTATAGAAAATTGTTTCTTAATCAAATCGAGAATCAAATCTTAATCTAATCGTTTCTGAATCAATTATTTCCGAATAGACAAACGATTCTAAATGGAATAGTTTTGAATCGAGAAATTATTTTGAATTGAATCTCTTTGAAACAAGAATTGATTCTGATTCAACTCTTTAAAAATCGGGAATTGATTCTGAATTTAACCTTTTCGAATCGAGAATCTATTCTGAATTGAATCTTCGTGAATCGAGAATCCATTCTGGATGTAATATTTTTGAATTGAAAATCGATTCTAAATCTAATCGAGAACCAATTCTTAATCGAATCGTTTCGAATTGAGAATCGGTTCTGAATGGAATTGTTTCGAATCGAGAATCAATTCTGAATTGAATAGATATAAATTTAGAATTGATTCTGCATCAAATCTTTACGAATCGAGAATCGATTCTGAATCGAATAGTTTCGGATCGAGAAACGATTCTGAACAAAAAATTGATTCTGATTCCAAAATTGAATCTGAGTAGAATCATTTTTGAATTGAGAGTCGATTCTGAATCAAATAGTTTTAAATAAAAAATGATTCAAAATCAAACCGTTTTGAATCGAGCAATTGAATCAAAAATTGATTCTGAATCGAATCTTTTTATATCAAGAATCTATTCTGAATTTAATCTTTTCGAATCGATATTCGATTCCTTATCAAATCTTTCTGAATCGAGAATCTATTGTGAATGTAATATTTATCGATTCTGAATCAAATCTAGAATCAATCCTTAATCAAATCGTTTCGAATCGAGAATCGCTTCTGAATCAAATAATTTCGAATAGAAACACGATTCTAAATGGAATAGTTTTGAATCGAGAAATTATTTTGAATTGAATCTCTTTGAATCAAAAATCGATTCTGATTCAACTCTTCTCAAATCGAGAGTCGATTCCGATTTGAACCTTTTCAAATTGAGAATCTATTCTGAATCGAATCTTTGTGAATCGAGAATCCATTCTGGATTTAATATTTTTTAATTGAAAATCGATTCTAAATCTAATCAAGAATCAATTCTTGATTGAATCGTTTGTAATTGAGAATCGGTTCTGAAAGGAATTGTTTCGAATCGTTAATCGATTCTGAATTGAATAGATTTGAATTGAGAAATGATTCTGCATTTAATCTTTTCCAATTGAGAATCGATTCTGAATCAAATAGTTTCACATCAAGAAACGATTCTGAATTCAAAATTGATTCTGATTCGAGAATTGATTCTGAATCAAATCATTTCAAATTGAGAATCGATTCTGAATCAAACAGTTTTGAATCTAGAAATGATTCAAAATCAAATAGTTTTGAATCAAGAAATTAAATCAAGAATTGATTCTGTATCGAATCTTTTTTTAAATCGAGAATCAATTCTGAATTGAATCTTTTGGAATCGAGAATTGATTCAGTATTAAATATATGTGAGTCGAGAATCCATTCTGAATAGAATATTTTTTAATTGAAAATCGATTTTGAATCAATTCTTAATCTAGTCGTTACGAATCGATGATTGCTTATGAATCAAATAATTTCGAATAGAAAAATGATTACAAATGAAATAGTTTTATATCGAGAAATTATTTGGAATTGAATCTTTTTTTTAACAAGAACTGATTCTGAATCGAATCTTTTCCAATCCAGAATCGATCTTAAATTGAACCTTTTCAAATCGAGAATTGATTCTGAAACAAATCTATGTGAATCGAGAATCCATTCTGAATCAAATATTTTTTAATTGAAAATCGGTTCGAGAATAAATTCTTAATGGAATCGTTTCTAATCGAGAATCGGTTCTGAATGGAATTGTTTGGAATTGTTAATCAATTCTGAATTGAATAATTTGAATCGAGAATCGATTCTGAATCGAACCATTTCAGCTCGAGAAATGATTCTGAAATAAAAATTGATTTAGATTCCAGAATTGATTCTGAATCAAATTGTATCGAATTGAGAATCGATTCTGAATCAAATAGTTTTGAATCGACAAATGATTCAATATCAAAAAGTTTTGAATCGAGAAATTTAATCAAGAATTCAATCTGAATCGAATCTTTTCGAATCCAAAATCGATTCTGAATTTAAACCTTTTTGAATCAAGAATCAATTCTTGATTGAAAATGTATTCTGATTCGAGAATCGATTATGATTTGAGTCGTTTCAAACCGAGAATCGGTTCTCAATCAAATAGTTTCGAATCAAAAAAACTATTCTTAATCGACTATTTGTGGATCAAGAATCCACTCTGAATTGAACATTTCTGAATGGAAAATCGATTCTGCTTTAAATCTTTTCGAATCGTTACCCTAAAGAATCGGAATCAGATCGACTCGTGTGGTGCTGAAAGATACACCGCCCGAAAGGCAACAAGACATGAACAGTGCAGTTTTTAGTATTAGTTCACAATTAAATGTCACATCAAAACATTAGAAAATCGACATTTATTTGCACAAAAATATGGTGTGTACCCAAAACTGTTCTTAGGGACCTGGAATGGATCAGTCGTGGAAGACACCATTTTTTAGTTGCGGTTTCATAAGTGTGTGTGTGTGTGTGTGTGTGTGTGTGTGTGTGTGTGTGTGTGTGTGTGTGTGTGTGTGTGTGTGTGAGTACCAATGATTGTCACACACATACTTGATGTGGCAAAATTATTCTCTGCATTTGACCCATCACCCTTGATCACCCCCTGGGAGGTGAGGGGAGCAGTGCCACGCCCGGGATTCATTTATGGTGATTTAACCCCCAATTCCAAGCAGGGAGGTAATGGGTCCCATTTTTATAGCCCTTGGTACGACTCGGCCGGGATTTGAACTCACGACCTACCGATCTCAAGGCGGACACTCTAACTACTAGGTCACTGAGTAGGTATGTGTGTGTGTGTGTGTGTGTGTGTGTGTGTGTGTGTGTGTGTGTGTGTGTGTGTGTGTGTGTGTGTGTGTGTGTGTGTGAGTGTGTGTGTTTATTCATCTGTGATCTTTGCAACATCACACAATATTGCCATCAACAAAAAAAATAGGAACAGGGGCCAAACAGATAGATAGTCACCGGCATTTTCCAAAACATAACTTTTGTTCGGGAGCAACTTTTTGATTGTGCGCGGGAAGAACACACACACACACACACATACACAAACACACACATATACACTTTTACTTGCTTATGGCAGTCCATCGATGTCGATGATGACGTTGCTCCAAACGAAGTATTGGATTGGTTATTGTTGTGCTTTTCGCCTGTGCATAGCCAGGTGGCTGCTCAGGCCTATGCGTGATCCACAGACTTTGTCACAGGAGGGGCAGGGGAAGGCAGCGGTGATGGTCGCTGGTGCTGTGGCACGTTGGTGTCTTTGTGCACGCCGCTGTGCTCTCCGCTCTGTGAACTTCTCCTGAAGATGAGTGATTCCCTGGTGGCAAGTAGAGCTCCAAGTCTGGCGGTCAGCAGCCAGGGACTCCAGTGCTGGTGGTTTGATGTCACACTTTTTCAGGAGAGTTTTAATGTGGTCCTTGTACCGTTTTTTCTGGCCCCCGGCAGACCTTTGACCGACTGAAAGCTGGCCATACAATATTTGACGGGGTAGGCGGTGGGCTGGCATACGAATCACATGTCCGACCCATCTTAGGTGTTTTTGGCCAAGGACTGCTGTGATGCTGGGTGTGTTGGTCCGGTCATAAATTTCAGTGTAGGGCACCCTGTCTTCCCAGGTCAGACCCAGGATCCTTTGGAGGCAGCGGATGTGGAAGGCCTCGAGACTCTGGATGTGCCTCTGGTAGGGTGTCCAGGTTTCGGAACTATAGAGCAGCGTGGAGAGGCAGACTGCCTTATACACGACTGTCTTGGTGGAGATGGTTAGATTCCTGTTCAGGAAAACCCTGGACCGTAGCCTTCCAAAGGCAGCAGAGGCCAGGCCAATACGGGCCTGGACGTCATCGTCAATGGTGCAGGATGGCGACAGGGTGCTACCGAGGTAGGTGAAGTGGGGGACGGTGGCTAATGGGTGCCCGTCAAGGGTGAAGATTGGCGTGCTTGGCTGGGGAGTAAACTCCTGCACGAGTATTTGTGTTTTCTTGGTGTTTATCTGAAGACCAATGGCACTGTAGATGGAGGCTACCACATTCAGTGCGCGCTGGAGAGACTCTGGTGAGTGTGCAAGTACAGCGCAGTCATCTGCATACTGTAGTTCCAGAATATGCTGGGTGGTGAGTTTAGTGCTGGCTTGGAGGCGACGGATGTTAAAAAGGTTACCATCCAGCCGGTATTGTATCTGAATCCCATCTGTGGGGTCCAGGTGTTTATGGGACAGGAGGGTGACAGTGGAAATAAACATGTTGAATATGGTTGGGGCAAGGACACACCCTTGCTTGACCCCCACATCCACACTGAACAATGGGGATTGTTGGCCGCCGTTGCTCACACAGGCCTGCATGCCATCATGTAGCTGTCGCAGTAGGTTGCAGAACTTTGCTGGTACACCTAGTTTTCCAAGTACTTCCCACAGCAAGTCCCGGTTTACTGTATCGAAGGCTTTGGACAGGTCAATGAATGCCATGTACAAGTCTTTGCGGTGTTCTCTGCATTTTTCCTGTACCTGTCTGGCCACAAAGATCATGTCTGCGGTGCTCCGATCACGTCTAAAGCCGCATTGAGATTCGGGCAGGATGTTTTCGGTTACATGAGTTGCTACTCGATGTAACATGATCCTTGCTAGCACCTTCCCGGCTGCGGATAGTAGGGAGATACCTCTGCTGTTGCCGCAGTCTGCTTTGTCGCCTTTGCGCTTATAGATCGTTATGATGTTAGCATCCTTCCAATCTTGTGGGATGACTTCAGACGACCAGATGGCAGTGATCAGCTGGTGCATTCTGCGGTGCAGGAGATATCCACCGTGCTTCAAGATTTCTCCCGGGATCTTGTCAAGGCCTGGGCTCTTGTTGTTTTTTAGACCTTTGATGGCCTTGAGTACCTCTGAGAAGCTTGGAGAGGAGTCCAGCGAGTCTACAGGGGGCAGGCATGGGAGGTCAGAGAGTATGTCTGTCTGTACAGGGTTTGTGGTGTTCAGCAGTACCCTGAAGTGCTCAGCCCATCTGTCCAGGATCTGTTGTTTGTCCTTATAGAGAGTGGTTCCGTCAGCTGATCTAACTGGGGTGATGTTCCTCCTCTGTGGGCCATAGATGGACTTGATGGAGTCGTAGAAGGCATGAGAGTTGTTGGTGTCTGCGTGATGTTGTATTTCGCGGGCCTTCTGTGTCCACCAGTCATTCTCCATGGCTCTGAGGGTGCGTTGGGTTTCACTTCTGAGGCGGATGAGCTGAGCCTTCAGGACGGTGGATTGAGGGTTTGATATGTGAGCTGCAAGGGCCTTGTGCTTTGCCTGAAGCAGGTCATAGATTCCTGGCGCACTATTGTCAAACCAGTCTTGATGTCGCCTTGTGGTGTACCCTATAGACTCCACGGCCGCCTGGTGGAGGGCAGCGCGTAGGGTGCTCCAGGTAGTTCCAGTGTCCAGCTCTGGTGGCACTTCAGGAATCTTGAACAGCTGATCTGCTACATTTTTCCTGAGCTGGTTGACGCAGTGCGTGGACTTCAGTGCATCGCAGTTGAGCCTCTTGGAAGGTGGTGTTTTTCTCTGTTGAGGACGTATTTCTAAGTCAATCTTTGTTCTGATCAGGCGGTGGTCAGTCCAACAGTCAGCTCCACGCATGGCCCTAGTGATGTGCACCTCTTTCCTGTCCGCGTGGCGGGTGATGATGTAATCTAGGAGATGCCAGTGTTTAGAGCGAGGGTGTTGCCAGGATGTTTTGTACTTGTTTTTCAGTTGGAACAAGGTGTTTGTGATGACCAGTTGATGCTCAGAACATAGAGTGAGAAGACGGAGACCATTGCTGTTGAGCTTGCCAACACCGTGCCGACCCATCACTTCCCTCCACAGTACACTGTCCGAGCCCACTCTTGCGTTAAAATCCCCCAGAAGGATGAGCTTGTCAGTGAGTGGTGTTTTGCTGATGACGGAGTGCAGGGAGGCATAGAACTCTTCCTTACATTGAGGGTCGGCAATCAGTGTTGGGGCATAGGCGCTGATGAGGGTGCAGTAACGGTTATTTGTGAGGGGAATCCTCCAGGTCATCAACCTTTCACTAATGCCAACTGGAGATTCGGGAAGCTTCTGAAGTAGGGAGGTCCGCACAGCGAAGCCTACACCATGGAGGCGACGGGAGCCTTCCGGAAGCCCTTTCCAGAAGAAAGTGTATCCTTCTCCCACCTCGGCTATGGAGTCCTCTCCATGGAAGCGGGTCTCGCTGAGGGCCGCAATGTCGATGTTATACCTCTTCAGTTCGTGCGCCACCAACGCTGTTCTTCTGCGGGCACGAGATGAATCATCACGCACATCCAAAAGCGTACGGACGTTCCAAGTCGCTAGTGTGAGTGTCAGTCGGGTTTTATTCTTGTGTTTTCGACCGCATGGGGGGATGACCCGGCAGCTGCGGTAGGCTGCCCGGGAGTGGAGGAACAGACCATTTTTAGGCCACATTTTCTAGGCCCTTCCCATCTCAGGGTGAGCAGGGTGGGGCTGCTCAGTCACGTGGGGAGCTGCCGAAGAGACACGCTGTTCCATCCCGTACCTCAGCGACCGTCTATCCCACACCGCCTGCGTGCAGAGTTGGGCTAGATACTCCCAGTCACATCCAGACCTGTATCTGCCACCCTTCTCCATCGCCGCAGGACTTGGAGGGGAGGGGATGGGGTGGGAAAGGGGGTGAGGGTGTTTGGAGCAGGCCTGCGCAAGGAGTAGATTAGAGTGAAGGAAGTGGTGCGCAGTCATTACCCTCACTACCTTGGCTCCCCCCTACGTCTTCCAGTGGCATGAAAAGCTCATGACGACCTTCTACAGGAAGGAGTTGCAGAAGACTGCCAGCACACCGGTCTGTTGATGGCTGCCTGATGCGGGTCTTCCCAACAGATTTGTCGTTAGGGGTTTACTCCCGTAGCCAAACACACACGGTGCACCCAGTAGGCAGTGAGGCACCCTTAACCTTCATCCGCCTTTACTGCCGGAGGCGACGCGTCATTACCCGCCAGTTCCGCCGTTGAGGTTTTTGGATCGCGCTTCGTCTGGAACCTCCCCCTTGACCTTACCGCCATAGTTGAACCTACCAGGAGCCGAGGCTCCCGACGGCATCCCTCTTAGGTTCATTGGAACACACAAGGCTCTCCACCACGACAAGGTGGCGACCCGTGGAGATTCTGCTTTAAATCTTTTCGAATCGTTACCCTAAAGAATCGGAATCAGATCGACTCGTGTGGTGCTGAAAGATACACCGCCCGAAAGGCAACAAGACATGAACAGTGCAGTTTTTAGTATTAGTTCACAATTAAATGTCACATCAAAACATTAGAAAATCGAC
>NC_084619.1:59518072-59520572 GCF_033978795.1 Nerophis ophidion | reverse complement strand
GAAGGAGACGGAACCAAGAGGAGGAGGAAACGCTTTGAATTATTCAGTGAATTCCAACATTCCACGTCTCAAATGGTAATCCCGCACCCGCCATTAATCAACTCTGTTTGTTTTTCTGGATGAGGAAATTCATATCCAGCATATTCCCATTAAAAGGCTAAGCATGTGTGATTATCTCCGCTAACCACAATTGGCTGGAGGGCTCCTCGGCGCCTCCGCTGGCCATTCATCGGCTAATCACGGGCCGTAAATCACCTGGCGGGGGCCGCGCCGAGGATAAAAGCAGAAGGACGACGGGCGGTTTTAACAACACGACCAATGTAGACGTTGAATAACAAAAATGGTCACGGTGTAACGAAGTTCACGTCGCCATCTGAAAAAAAATTCAAAAATAATAAAATAAAATTAAAGCTGCAAGCAGCATTGGCCGGGCCCGCCTTTGGCTGCTTCCCCCGTGACCCAAGCCCTGGTCTAATTCAGACCTACATAGAGGTTTTTGTTTCATGTCTCTACGTCATTCCTAACAGAAGTTACAAGCGGTTTTGTCTGTTTTTTTTCCTAGGGGGCGCGAAACCGCAATTATGATTTTTAGGGTTTGGTTTTTTTAGTAGATGGCAATTTTTGCCAGTCCTTTTGTGTGTGTAAAATTTGGTGAGTTTTGAAGCATGTTAAGGGGGTGAAATTACAGTTCGGCGTTTCTGGATGTTGTTGATAAATGGCTTTCGCTTTGCATAATAGAGCTTTAACTTGCACTTTGAAGCATTTTAAGGAGGTCAAATTACAGCTCAAAGAGGCAAAAATGACATTTTTTAGGAAACTTTTCGCAGGGGTTCTTTGAAGGCGTGTAAAATCAAAACCGGAGCAGTAATCAAAACTCTGTGAATAACTTTTAATCAGAAGGGTTCAATCTCTCTCCTGTGCGAGTTTGAAGCCGAAAAGACAAACGCGCTTGGAGGAGATAATGTTTGAAAAAGGTGACGGGTTTTTACAAAACTTTTATTTTGAAGGGGTAATTTTTAACTTCCTGTTGATTTTTGCTGAAGGATGTCAGTTATTAAAATGTAGGTCTAAGTGAGAACTTCATAGAGGTTTTTGTTTCATGTCTTTCAGACATTCCTACCGGAAGTTACAAGCAGTTTTGTCTGTTTTCTCCTCCTTGGAGCAGTTTTTTCTGTGTTTTATTCAAAAATTGCGCTAAAACGCATTTTTTAATTTTGGGGTTTGGTTTTTCATTAGATCGCAATTTCCGCCAGTCCTGATGTGTGTGCCAAGTTTAGTGAGTTTTGAAGCATTTTAAGGGGGTCAAATTACAGCTCAAAGAGGCAAAATAGCATTTTTGGTGAAAATTTTGCTTTGAATGGGTTTTTGCAAAAATGTTTATGATTTCTGCACTATAAGATAAAATTATGAAATCTAGGTCTAAATCAGCCCTACATTGAGGTTCTTGTTTCATGTCTGTACGACATTCCTAACGGAAGTTAAAAGCAATCTGTTTTTTTTTGTTTTTCCTAGGGGGCGCTGGAGCGCATTTTGGATTTTTGAGGTTTGGTTTTTTTCATCAGATGGCAATTTTTGCCAGTTCTGATGAGTTTGTGAAATTTGGTGAGTTTTGAAGCATGTTCAGGGGGTCAAATTACAGTTCGAAGAGGCGGCAGAATAATAATAATATTTTGCAATGGGCCTGGCGGACCCTAATAAAACGTTACAGTTTCAATAGGGGGAGGGGGGTACTATTGCGACCGGTAACGCAAGATCAACCTTCTTTTATTTTTCGGGGGTTGTTTTCCTGGGTTGTTTTGTTCACTTCCCGTCTTAACTCTTAGTTTTTCTATTTCCTGTACTGCTTGTATTTCCTGCAAAAGCTTCACCCCTGCCTATTAGCATTCACCTGTGTTTCACCCGCTGCTTGGACTTGCCAAACCATTTTCACGTCCATGTCGGCGTAGAATTATTGTATTGTTTGTCGGGGGGAACCCTAGCGGTTAGCAGTATTTTTTGACTCGTTGATTCACACTTTGTTTTGTTGTTAGCGTGGAGGGGGGCGTGCTCTGCGGGCCTGCCGCGGAGCGGAGTGTGTAAGGACCAGCCTCGAAGTCAGCGGCAGGTGAGTAGATTGCCCAGCTGAGACCAGTTTTTTAACCACCTTTCACCCTTATTAGCAGCAGCTGGAGCGAGAGTCGTGGTGGGGAGTTGCTGGTGAGCAGAAGATGAGAGCGAGAGACATTTTAATGGAAAGCAAAACCACCCTGCTTGTGAAAATAGACTTGTGACCCACGAGAGCATCTTTGTGATCAGAAGGACCCACAGTAGGGCCACCTCCACAGCTAGTTTTAATGCACAGTTTGCATTTTACCTTGGATTGTGTACTTTTAGACATTAAACCAGCTGCCTTTGTTGGGGGGATCACCACAAATTGAGTAAAAGTTGTATTTCTTCTTCACAAAAATACTGAACAAAAAAGTATCTGATTGATTGATAAGTTGCAACAAAAGTACAATTT
>NC_084619.1:59508072-59513072 GCF_033978795.1 Nerophis ophidion | reverse complement strand
TGAGATAGGCACCAGCGACCCCAAAGGGAATAAGCAGTAGAAAATAGATGGATGGATATATACATACATACATGCATATTTACATACATACACACGTATATACATACATACACACGTATATACATACACATATTCTGTACGTACACACACACACACACACATATATACATACATACATATACACACATACTTATATATATATATACATATACATATATATATATATATATATATATATATATATATATATATATATATAAATATATATTTTTTATTTTTATTTTTTTATTTTATTCATTTATTTATTTTTTTCGCCCTGCGATGAGGTGGTGACTTCTCCAGGGTGTACCCCGCCTTCCGCCAGATTGTAGCTGAGATAAGCACCAGCTACCCCCGCGACCCCAAAGGGAATAAGCGGTAGAAAATGGATGGATGAATCGATGATGTATGGATGGGTGGATGGATATATATTTTCATATACATATATAAATATATACATATATATACACATATGAGTATATATATTATACATACATACATACATACATACATGCATATTTACATACATACACACGTTTATACATACACATTCTGTACGTACACACACGCACACACAAACACACACACAAATATATTTGTATGACAAATACAGCGAAAGAGGCCTTAAAAAAGTGCTCCCCCTTTTTCAAAGACACCTGTGATGTTGACTCTGTTCCGGGACGCCGAGCGCTGAGACCTGCAGGCTTATAGACAAAACACACACCCACGGACTACTATACACATATGCACATATACCCCCGCACCCCAACCCACGCCTTCACCGCTTTACCCCCACGGTATGATGGTTCAGCGCTGGTGGAAGTCCCAAGTTTTGTGTGTCTTAACACAAATAAATGCTTTTTGTTGCTCGAGGTGTTTTTTTCCTGGTCTCAAAGTGAGCCCTCCTAGGAGCATTGTTTAAAATCTACTTTTTTTGTTCTTCTCCTGTCCCCATGTTTGCCTTTTTAACACTTGTTTTACACAGAATATTTTCTGTTCCGTCTACCCTGTATGTCTGTTCTTGGACACATTTGTACTGGAAGTTTTCTGTACTTTTTTAAACACAATGACAACTAAAATTTGTGTGCGGATGGTTGAAAGGCTGACACATGTTGAGAATATTGGGCATTGTAGAAATATAACTATGTCCATTCATTCATTCAAATATTGATTCTAGCACAATGGTTCTAGATGATATGAACAGGTTGGTGTTGGAATGTTTTTAATCGGTTGAAAAATGTTGATGTAGTAACAGTTTGAATTGAGAACTGTCAAAGTGTGTTCTTGACGAACCCCAAGATGCAGAGATGGTGGCAGGCATTGAGCAGGAAAACATGGTTTTAATGTTCAAAAATAAGAAAAGGAAAACACGAACCAGAAACCAGGAAGCAGGAACAGGAGTCAGGATCCAGAGAATAACCTACAGCATACAGCTAGTAACGACACTTATTGATTGATTGATTGATACTTTTATTAGTAGATTGCACAGTACAGTACATCTTCCGTACAATTGACCACTAAATGGTAACACCCGAATAAGTTTTTCAACTTGTTTAAGTCGGGGTCCACGTTAATCAATTCATAGTACAAATATATACTATCAACATAATACAGTCATCACACAAGTTAATCATCATAGTATGTACATTGAATTATTTACATTATTTACAATCCGGGGGGTGGGATGAGGAGCTTTGGTTGATATCAGAACTTCAGTCATCAACAATTGCATCAACAGAGAAATGTGGACATTGAAACAGTGTAGGTCTTATTTAGTAGGATATGTACAGCCAGCAGAGAACATAGTGAGTTCACATAGCATAAGAACAAGTATATACATTAGAAGTACATTTGAGTTGTTTATAATCCGGGGAAATGGGATGTGACTGGAGGAGGGTATTAGTAAAGTGTTGAAGTTGCCTGGAGGTGTTGTTTTAGAGCGGTTTTGAAGGAGGATAGAGATGCACTTACTTTTATACCTGCTGGGAGTGCATTCCACATTGATGTGGCATAGAAAGAGAATGAGTTAAGACCTTTGTTAGATCGCAATCTGGGTTTAACGTGGTTTGTGGAGCTCCCCCTGGTGTTGTGGTTATGGCGGTCATTTACGTTAAGGAAGTAATTTGACATGTACTTCGGTATCAAGGAGGTGTAGCGGATTTTATAGACTAGGCTCAGTGCAAGTTGTTTTACTCTGTCCTCCACCCTGAGCCAGCCCACTTTGGAGAAGTGGGTTGGATTGAGGTCTGATCTGGGGTGGAGGTCTAAAAGTAACCGGATTAACTTGTTCTGGGATGTTTGGAGTCTAGATTTGAGGGTTTTGGAGGTGCTGGGGTACCAGGAGGTGCAAGCGTAATCGAAGAAGGGTTGAATGAGAGTTCCCGCTAGAATCCTCAAGGTGCTTTTGTTGACCAGAGAGGAGATTCTGTAGAGGAATCTCGTTCTTTGGTTGACCTTTTTGATCACCTTGGTTGCCATTTTATCACAGGAAAGATTAGCCTCTAGAATGGAACCTAGGTAGGTGATCTCATCCTTCCTGGTGATAACAATGTTACCCACTTTTATAGTGAAGTCATTGACCTTCTTAAGGTTGATATGGGACCCAAATAGGATGGATTCCGTTTTACCTAAGTGTATGGATAGCTTGTTGTCAGCGAGCCAGGTGCAAATATTGAGGAGTTCAGCACTGAGGATTTGTTCCACCTGTGACTTGTCCTTGCCGGATACCAGCAGGGCCGAGTCATCCGCATACAGGAACAATTGACAGTGGCATGCTGATGGCATGTCATTCACGTATATTAGGAACAGTAAAGGTCCTAGTATACTGCCTTGGGGGACTCCACAGCTTACTGAGAGGGGAGGGGACATGGTGTCGTTCACCTCTACCACCTGTTTCCTCCCCTCCAAGTAAGATTGCATCCAGCTTGATGAGGTTTCGTCGAATCCGATTGCTCGGAGCTTATCCAACAGTATAGCATGGTTAACGGTGTCAAAGGCCTTCTGAATGTCCAGCATGACCATGCCGCAGTATTTGCCCGCGTCCACCTCATGTTTGATGTGGTCGGTCAGATAGAGAAGGCATGTGTCAGTGGAGTGGTTAGTTCTGAAGCCGGATTGGAATTTGTACATTAGTTTATTAGTAGCAAGGTATCTATCAACCTGTTCATAAACTATTTTCTCCATTACTTTCGAAATGGAACTGAGAATAGAAACAGGTCGGTAGTTACCAGGTTCTAATTTGCTTCCTTTTTTGTAAAGGGGGGTTACTCTTGCTATCTTGAAATCCTTGGGTACTTGGCCTTGTTTGATTGAGAGGTTTATTATATGAGTGATTATTGGGGCAATGGTGGTGGCAGAGTCCATGAGGAATCTGGAAGGGATATTGTCAAGGCCGGTGGCCTTGTTTGGGTGGAGCACGCTCAATTTATTAAGCACCTTGTTAGCTGAGACAATTTCTAATTTGAAATTTTTGTTGACTACTCCTAGCTTTCTGTAGAAGGCTTTAATGTGTTCTACACCAAAGCGACCAGAATGTTGGGATAGCTTGTTAACGAGAGTTGTGGCTATGTTGGTGAAAAAGATGTTAAGTCTGCTTGCTACCTCTATTTTGTCTGTAATGAGGGCGTCACCCTCCTTGATGTTGATGTTGGTGAGTCTGGTTTTAAGTTTCTGGCTGCATCCAGGAAGCTGGTTGTTGAGAATTTTCCAGAGCTCACGTGGCTTATTTGTGTTTTCCTCTATTTTGTCATTGATATAATTTTTTTTAAGGATTTAGTCAGGTTGTTTGTTTTATTTCTTAATTTATTGCATTGCTTTTTGAGCGTTGAAAGGAGTGATTTGAGGTTATTATTATTGGGTTGTTTATTTACTTCGGTTTTACACTTTTGGTATTCGAAATATTTTCTGTCCTTGTCTTTTATGGCAGCTAATAGGTCTGGATTGATCCACGACACAACAATACTCCAACAATGAGTGGAGGACAAAGCAGGTTGAAATAGTATCTGGCTGATTGACACCAGGTGTGGCCAGGTGCCAATCAGCCACAGCTGAAGGGACACAGCATTCAGGGAGACAAACAGGAAACAGAACCAAAACAAGAGTGCTGACAGGAAATACAACCAACACAGAGGAAAAACTAAAACACAACCATACTATCAGGGGCAAAACTGACAAGAACAGCTATTTCAGAATTCCTGGAATTTCCGGAAAACCAGGAATTTGTATGAAAATCTGTTGTCCCAACTAAAAAGAATGTTTCGAAGGTGGAATGATTGGAATTGTTTGAAAAATGTGGACTTTGAAAACTTCCTAGGAAGTGGTGAAAATAGGACTTTGGAAAAACGCAAAATCTTGCAATTCCTGGAATTTTTAAGAAAAAAATGGTTGTTTGATTGTCCAAGGTGAGATGAGGGTGTGGATGGTGGAATGGTCCAAATCGGTTGAGAAATGTGGAATATGCAGAAGTGTGTTTACTGCCCATTTATTGTTAATAGGGAGAACTTCCTGGGAATTCCGGGAAAAACGGGAATTTGGGGAAAAGGAAAACCTGTTTTGTGTTGTTTTTATAGGAAGAGTAGTGTGTGTGAATTGTTGAAAAGTCAACACATGTTGAGAAAACTGGGCATTGTAGAATTATGACTATGTCCATCCATTCATTTGCTCATTTCCCGGAAATTTGTGAATTTCAGAAAAAAAATGGGAGTTTTTAAAAAATATTGATTCTAGCATAATTGTCCTAGATGATACAAACGGGTTGGTGTTAGAATTTTTTTGTATCTGTTGAAAATTGTTGACGTGGTAACAGTCAGAATTGAAAACAGGTATTTCGGAATTGTTGGAATTTCGGAAAAAACAGGAATTTGTATGAACATTTGTAGTCCCAACTAAGAGGAATGTTTCGAAGTTGGAATGATTGGAATTGTTTGGAAAATGTGGACTTTGCAAACTTCTCAGGAAGTGGT
>NC_084619.1:59483072-59498072 GCF_033978795.1 Nerophis ophidion | reverse complement strand
CCGTTGTGTCCTGAGCAAGACACTTCACCCTTGCTCCTGATGGGTGCTGGTTGGCGCCTTGCATGGCAGCTCCCTCCATCAGTGTGTGAATGTGTGTGTGAATGGGTAAATGTGGAAGTAGTGTCAAAGCGCTTTGAGTACCTTGAAGGTAGAAAAGCGCTATACAAGTACAACCCATTTATATATATAGACTATATTGCCAGAATTATTTAAACATACATCCAAATGATGAGAATCACGTGTCCTAATCACTTGTCCCGGTCACAGGTGTATAAAATCAAGCACTTAGGCATGGAGACTGTTTCTACAAACATTTGTGAAAGAATGGGCCGCTTTCAGTGATTTCCAGCGTGGAACCGTCATAGGATACCACCTATGCAACAAATCCAGTTGTGAAATTTCCCTCGCTCCTAAAAATTCCAAAGTCAACTGTTTGCTTTATTATAAGAACATTGAAGATTTTGAGAACAACAGTAACTCAGCCACCAGGCGGTAGGCCACGTAAACTGATAGAGAGGGGTCGGCGGAGGAATTATGGTGTGGGGTTGTCTTCAGGCGTTGGTCTTGGCCACTTAGTTCGAGTGAAATTAATATTTTGGACAACTCCATGCTCCAAAATTTGTGGGAACAGCTTGGAGCGGGCCCCTTTCTCTTCCAACACGACTGTGTACCAGTGCACAAAGCACAGTCCACAAAGACATGGATTATAGAGTTCGGTGTGGGTGAACTTGACTGGCCTGCACAGAGTCCTGACCAGAACCCGATAGAACACCTTTGTGATGAATTTGAACGGAGACTGAGAGCCAGGCCTTCACCAATGCGATTTTGGAAGAATGGTGGAAAATTCCTTTAAACACACCCCGCAACCTTGTGGACAGCCTTTCCCAGAAGTCTTGAAGCTGTAATAGCTTGACCGACGTCATATTGAACCCTACGGCACTTCAAGTTCATATGTGAATCAAGGCTGGTGGCCAAATACTTTGCGATATATATATATATATATATATATAATCATGTCTGCACGCACAGATGCAGTTCAATAAATCTCAATAGCCAGCGGTGCCTACGGGGGTGTATATTGTAGCGTCCCGGAAGAGTTAGCGCTGCAAGGGGTTCTGGGTATTTGTTCTGTTGTGTTTACGTTGTGCCTGGGTGCGGATCTCCTCCCAAAATGTGTTTGTCTTTCTTGTTTGGTGTGGGTTCACAGTGTGGCGCATATTTGTAACAGTGTTAAAGTTGTTTATACGGCCACCCTCAGTGTGACCCGTTGAACAAGTATGCGTTGCATTCACTTATGTGTGTATAAAATTTGCATATATAATTTGACTGGGCCGTCACGCTGTTTGTATGGTGGAAAAGCAGACGTGACGGCAGGTTGTAGAGGACGCTAAAAACAGTGCCTTTAAGGCATGCCCCCATTATTGTCGTCCGGGTGGAAATCAGGAGAAATTTGGGAGAATGGTGGCCCCGGGAGATTTCCGGGAGGGGCACTGAAATTCGGGAGTCTCCCGGGATAATCGGGAGGGTTGGCATGTATGAGAGGACCACACTGTGACAGTTTCTTGCTGTCGCGCGGGTTCCAGAGACCATCAAGGAAGGACATCTCCTTTAACAGGTTTGACTCGCTTTATTTTTCAATCAAGCTGCGTCTTTCGTCGGGTCGCTTTTCAGCTGTCCGCGTCGGTGTGCTCCTTTGGCTCTCCGTGTCTTGCGCTCAGCATCCACTTCTGCCTCTCCAACACCTTCTTTCTCGATCTCTCCTCCCTCTCCCCTTTTATACACTGCGAGGAGATATGTTGATTGTCTGCCGGTGCACGATCCACGCACTTGTATTAGATTGCGGCGGCGTCGCTCCCGCTCTCTCCGCTCCGCCGCATTCGCCACTTCCTTGCCGCCATCTTGGGCAGGGCCCGTCGGCTGCGCCTCTCCACACACACCTTCTATTGAGTCTTCCACAGCTAGTGGGTCCATGACGATGACTTCTGTTTTGTTTGATCGGCCGTTTTACTACCCTGTTACAGACACCGTTTGGGAATGATTAAGGTATGTGAATAAAAATGTACAAAATCTGCGTAATTTTACTTGGTCAAACATTGTCTAACACGCCGCACTACAAAATAATAAAAGCATGATATCGTATCGGGTTGAAATGGGAAGAGAGGGGTCGTATCGGTAGTTATTGTTCCCTATCACCCATAAGGAAAATACTTTGTTTACACACGACCAAAGGGAAAAACTAGTTTTGACTTTGATTAAGCAGGATTAAAAGTGTGAAAGCGATTCAGTTTCCTGACGCTGAAGCGGAATGAGTCGGCTGTGATCCATTCAAGTCATTCCTGCTGGACTCAATAGCGTGAGCGCCCCCCTCGCCCCCAATCCACTTCGCCCCAAAGCACTCTTTAATACAGCCTCCTTTTACTTCCATCCATCTTTCTCTCTCGCCCTCATTTTGCACTCCCTCCATCCTTCCACTCATCCCTGACTTGATCCCGCATCCATCCATCCCCTGACCCTGTGTCCGTGCAGCCGTGATGGGCTTTACAAAGCCTCCAATCTCAAGGATTACCTGCGCCGACCTCCACTTCGCTCCATTTTTTTTTTTCTTTTGCCACCATCTCATTTTCTTTCCTCTCCGTCGCTCCCGCCGGGGCAATGATCCCCCGCCGGGTGGATTGTCGCTCTCGCTTTGTGTGGACTCTTGATATCTTCATGCAATGCGTGACAACGTTGCCACATTAGGTCATGTGACAGAGTGAGTGCATCCCATAATATCACAACCCTAAAGTTTTATAGTATCGGCTCAATTGTGAACCGTAATGATCATGGAAACTACAACTAAAGTACAATACTTAGAGTAAAATAAAAATAAATAAAATATCATCTGTTATTTTTCAAATTTTTTCAACTAAGATGCCCTTTAAAATCAAACAGCTGGTGCGTAATAAGTACAATACTTAGAGTATTAACACTTTTTAGGGCGCAACAGACGACTGAAAAGACCAACACACCGTAAACTTTACACTACTGCCATCAAACATCTTGGACTTGCTACTGCTACTGCCATAAAAAAAAAAAAATTCATCGTCAATAACAATTAATATTAACACACAAAAAGTACCATAAATTGGTTCCGTTGGCAACTGGTATTGATTCCAGGTACCGTATCGGCTCAATTGTGAACCGTACTCATCCCTAGTAATATTATACGCATATATCAATATTTTTGAGTATAAAGCGGCCTCAAAATTAAACACCTCCAAATTTTTTCATGGAAACTACAACTAAAATGCACCTTAAAACAAACAGCTTGGGAGTAAAAAGTACAATACTTAGAGTAAAATAAAAATAAATTAAGATGGGCACTTGTCCAGGGTGTACGCCGCCTTTCGCCCGATTGTATCTGAGATAGGCGCCAGCGCCCCCCGCGACCCCAAAACGGAATAAGCGGTAGGAAATGGATGGATGGATGCCTGTAAAGGTGCCTCCGTCGCTTAGCCTGGTGGTTAATTTCCACACCTCCAAATTTTTTCATGGAAACTACAACCAAGATGCCCTTTAAAATCAAACAGCTGCTGCATAATAAGTACAATACTTAGACTATTAACACTTTTTAGGGCGCAACAGACGACTGAAGAGACCAACAAACCGTAAACTTTACACTACTGCCATCCAACGTCTTAGACTTGCTACTGCCACAAAAAAAGTAATTTCATCGTCAATAACAATTAATATTAACACAAAAAAAGTACCGTAAATTGGTTCCGTTGGCAACTGGTATCGATTCCCAGGTACCGTATTGGCTCAATTGTGAACCGTACTCATCCCTAGTAATATTATACGCATGTATCAATATTTTTGAGTTTAAAACGGCCTCAAAATTAAACACCTCCAAATTTCTTCATGGAAATGACAACTAAAATGCACCTTAAAATAAACAGCTTATGAGTAAAAAGTACAATACTTAGAGTCAAATAAAAATAAATAAAGGTGGCGACTTATCCAGGGTGTAGACCGCCTTTCGCTCGATTGTAGCTGAGATAGGCGCCAGCGCCCCCCGCCACCCCAAAAGGGAATAAGCGGTAGAAAATTGATGGATGGATATAACAATATTTTGGAGTTTAAAACGGCCTCAAAATTAAACACCTCCAAATTTTTTCATGGAAACTACAACTAAAATGCACCTTAAAATAAACAGCTTATGAGTAAAAAGTACAATACTTAGAGTAAAATAAAAATAAATAAAATATCATTTGTTATTTTTCTACTTCCCTGCAGCCCGTTTAGGCAGTCGGGCTGTAAAGGCGCCTCCGTCGCTTAGCCTTAGCGATTTCCACTCCTCCAAATTTTTAATGGAAGCTACACCTAAAAAACATTTTAAAATCAAACAACTGGTGCATAATAAGTACAATACTTAGAGTATTAACACTTTTTAGGGCACAACAGACGACTGAAAAGACCAACACACTGTAAACTATACACTACTGCCATCTAACGTCTTGGACTTGCTACTGCAACTGCCATAAAAAAAAAAATACTTTCATCGCCAATAACAATTATTATTAACACACTGAAAGAACCGTAAATCGGTTCCGTTGGCAACTGGTATCGATTCCCAGTTACCGTATCGGCTCAATTGTGAACCGTACTCATCCCTAGTGATATTATACGCATATATCAATAATTTTGAGTTTAAAACGGCCTCAAAATTAAACACCTCCAAATTTTTTCATGGAAACTACAACTAAAATGCACCTTAAAATAAACAGCTTATGAGTAAAAAATACAATAATTAATTAGAGTAAAATAAAAATAAATAAAATATCATTTGTTATTTTTCCATTTCCCAGCAGCCCGTTTAGGCAGTCGGGCTGTAAAGGCGCCTCCGTCGCTTAGCCTAGTGGTTAATTTCCACACCTCCAAATTTTTTCATGGAAACTACAACTAAGATGCCCTTTAAAATCAAACAGCTGGTGCGTAATAAGTAC
This sequence comes from Nerophis ophidion, assembly GCF_033978795.1. Classification (NCBI taxonomy): domain Eukaryota; kingdom Metazoa; phylum Chordata; class Actinopteri; order Syngnathiformes; family Syngnathidae; genus Nerophis; species Nerophis ophidion. The sequence goes on along the minus strand of NC_084619.1, from coordinate 59,493,087 downwards.
AATACTTAGAGTACTAACACTTCTCAGGGCGCAACAGATGACTGAAGAGACCAATACACTGTAAACTTTACACTACTGCCATCAAACGTCTTGGACTTGCTACTGCAACTGCCATAAAAAAGATTCATTTAATCGTCAAAAACAATCAATATTAACCAACAAAATGTACCGTAAATTGGTACCGTTGGGCACTGGGGTCGATTCCTGGGTACTGTATTGGCTCAATTGTAAACCGTACTCATCCCTACTAATGTTACACGTATATATTAATATTTTTGAGTTGGAAACCGCCCCAAAATAAAATAGCATTTCTCATTTTTCTACTCCCTTGCAGCCCGTTTAGGCAGTCGACCTGTAAATGAATTGCTCCCGCTGCTGGCAGATACAAAGAACCGCCGATGTCGCTCATCCTTGGCAATTTGACGTGGTTAATTTTCAACACCTGCAAATGTGTTCATGGAAACCACAAAAAAGATGAACTTTAAAATCAAACTGTAAAAAGTACAGTACTTAGAGTACTAACACTTTTTAGGGCGCAACAGATGATGGGGCAGACCAACACACCGTAAACTGTAAACTACAGCCATCTAACGTTTTGGATTTGCTACTACGACTGCCATAAAAACAAGTGATTTCATCGTCAAAAACAGTCAATATTAACACACAAAAAGTACCATAAATTGGTACCGCTGGGCACTGGTATCAATTCCCAGGTACCGTATCGGCTCAATTGTGAACTGTACTGATCCCTAGTAATATTATATGCATATATCGATATTTTTTAGTTTAAAACGGCCCCAAAATAAAACATCTCCAAATTTCTTCATGGAAACTACAACTAAAATGCACCTTAAAAATGAAAAGCTTGTGAATGAAAAGTGCAATACCTAAGAGTATTAACACTGTCAGGTTCAAACACTGATGACATATATTAAACAAGACAAGAAGCAAGGAATTAAACAGAGACAGAATTAAATTTGGCTCAATTTGAGGAGAAACGTCTGGACACTGTACCCCCGTACAGTCTCCAACACGCTCTGGCGAAAGATTGTAAGCCACCTCTTTTATTTGGACTTTCCCTAATTACATGGCAGCAGCTATTTCTAAGGGACGGGGGTCATAAACTGCCATCGCCTTTGATTACAAAATAGTTAAAAAGAAAAAGGTAGTAAAACAGTTGACAGAAAAGGTCGTAAACAGCCTTTGCTCTCGGTCACAGAGCAGTTCAAAGAAAAGGTGCCTTAAGGGGAGTCAGGCCCTGCTTCCTCTCCGCTTTTTAGTTCTTGGGTCAAAACAAAATCTTTCTGTGGATTACAATACATGAAAGAAACAAAACACCTTCATGTTGCTTCCCATCATACACAGTGGAGTTTTACAAGCCTTCTTCTTGGTAGGTTCAAAGACAGCTTTTGTGTTCTCGCCGGGAACTCATTGAAACACAAAGTTTTGTGATAACTTAGTGTGTGTGTGTTGGGGAGGGGGGTGGTCGGCATAGCCTGCAGACCTGCAGCGAAGCGGGGTGTGCCAGGACCGGCTTCGAGATCAGCGACAGGTGCGTAGATGGCCCAGCTGGGTACATTTATCTAATCACCTGTCGCCCTCCAGGGGCTCCACTGCATGAAAGATGCCAAGGCCAGGATCACCCTGTGGTATCTAGCTTTGCAACCCTACAACTTCTGAGTGATCCACAGACCGGGTGCACAGATGACAGTGGGGGTGGGGGGGGGGGGGGTGGGGGTGTGCCTGGACCGGCTTCGAGATCAGCGACAGGTGCATAGATGGCCCAGCTGGGCACATTTATCTAATCACCTGTCGCTCTGTTAAAGGCAGCAGCCGGGAAGGAGGAGAAAGTTGGAGTTGAGCCCGAGCGAGAGCAAGAATGAGACTGTTTGACGACTTTATTGAAAAATAAGCAAAATCACAAAACTGTCAAGACTGTCATGTCTCTACTGCATGGGTGTCAAACTCTGGCCCTCGGGCCAAATTTGGCGCACCATGTAATTTCATTTGGTCCTGGAGGCAATATCAAATTAACATTAGAGCTGGCCCGCCGGTATTATACAGAGGCGGTGCCGCTGTTACACTGCGTTCACCGCTTATGCTCATACTTGCCAACCCTCCCGATTTTCCCGGGAGACTCCCGAAGTTCAGTGCCCCTCCAGAAAATCTCCTTGGGCAACCATTCTCGTGAATATCTCCCAATTTCCACCCGGACAACAATATTGGGGGCCGTGCCTTAAAGGCATTGCCTTTAAGGCACGGCCCCCAATATTGTTAAAGGCATTGCCTTTAACGTTCTATACAACCTGTTGTCACGTCCGCTTATCCTCCATACAAACAGCGTGCCCGCCAAGCCTCATGATATAAGCAGCTTGTACACACTCATAAGTGAATGCAAATCATACTTAGTCAACAGCTATACAAGTCACACTGAGGGTGGCCGTATAAACAACTTTAACACTGTTACAAATATGCACCACACTGTGAACCCACACCAAACAAGAATGACAAACACATTTCGGGAGAACATCCGCACCGTAACACAACAGAACAAATACCCAGAATCCCTTGCAGCACTAACTATTCCGGGACGCTACAAAACACGCTACCACCTAAAAGGTTCATTTGTTCAACCTTGGCCCGCGGCTTTGTTCAGTTTTAAATTTTGGCCCTCTCTGTATTTGAGTTTGACACCCCTGCTCTACTGAATGGTCCGAAGAACCCGGAGGTGCAAGACCTCCACACTTGGATACAAGTATTCTAACAAACACTTTTTAGGGCCCAACGGAGGACTGAGCTGACCGCCGCATTGTTTCCCGGCACCAACAGATGTCAGCGCCTCGCAAACTTGGTCGGAAACAAAGCGCGGAAATCCGCCCCAGTCGTCCCTCGGCCTCGTAACTCGCTCCGACAGCCGTGGAAAGAGCAAAGCGGCGCCGTGCGGCAAATGTTGTTGTTTTTTTACTTTTCCCAAATGCAAATGGCTCCCTTTTTCTCTCTCTCACCCTCTCTCTCTCTCTTTCTCTCTCTCTCCCCCCCACCCCGCATCCCTGTGATTGTAATGAGGGTTGCAAGATGTCCGCTTTCTTGTCAGGGTTAAAATGATTTGTCCACTGGCAAATCTCCGCTCATTTGCTGGTATTGGAAGTCGTCCATCTATGGCTAATTAGACGGCCTCGCTGTGCGTCTGCTCCTCAAATTCCCATCAGAAGGAAAATCCCCGCATAATAGGACCGAGGAGACACTAAAGGGAGAGATTACCAGGGTTGTGTGTGTGTGTGTGTGTGTGTGTGTGTGTGTGTGTGTGTGTGTGTGTGTGTGTGTGTGTGTGTGTGTGTGTGTGTGTGTGGTGGCCATCACGACTTTAATCTATACCCCCCTCCCCCCCATTCATGTTTTCGCCTCATTGATGGGTCAGAGTTGTGCAAAAGGATTATTTGGTATTTGGGATTCCGAGTTTTTAAGACCGTTCCCAAAGAGCCAAAGAAAAGACAATTATATAATATGAAAGGAAATAAAGCAACGTTTCAATCAGCGGGCGCGCATGTGGGGGGGAACGCTGAGCTGCTTTTTGCTGCCATGGCAACTGACAGGGGGGTGAGCTCCATGGCCAATTGCCCAGGGCGGGACTCTCTAGGGGGGGGGGGCGTGCCGCAAGGATGAGAAGATCAAATAAATATGGATATTTGTGCTTCTGGGGTCGGGGTGTGTGTCGGACGGGCGATGTGACATAAAAACTGTGGGGGTGTCCAAAAAAAAAAAAAAAAGTATGTATCTGCGACTCATAGTCCGGTGCAGCCTAAAATAGCGTAGAAAAAAAAAAATCTAAAATTTAGTGGGTTTGGCTTATATACCGGTGCGCTCTATGGTCCGAAAAAATACGATCCTCTGTGAAAAAAGTTTGGCCATCACTGACATCCCCCAAAAATCTTACAATACATACCACGAGCTGCTGAGTGTTTACAATTCGACAAGAAAAACACAACATTTATTTTAGTCATGCCCATAGGATCATGTTTTGTTTTTGTCATGTTTGGTTATTTTTTGGACACTTGTTTCCTGCTTTGGCACTTCCTTGTTTTCTTTGTTTCCATAGCAACTAATTAGTTTACACCTTGTCTCCAAGTCACGCCCCAGTCCTCATTTCTCACACCTGTTAATCATTATCATAGCTATTATTTTAGCCACAGTTGCCAAGTGTTGAGTCTGGCAACTTTACATGTCACCCAAATTCCTCATCTGCTTCATGCCTTGCTTTGCTGTTCATTTTGTCTATGCCACGTAAGTTTTGTTATTTATGCCACAGTGCAAGTTTTTCTTATTCATGCCACAGTGCAAGTGTTTTTGTTTCATGTTTGTAGTTTGTAGCCTTTATGCTAGTCTTTTGTTTTTTGTAGCCAAGTGTTCGTACCTCCTTGTGAGCGCCCTTTGTTTGCCTTTTGTTTTGTTAGTTATAGTGAATATAAAATAAAATGTACTCACACTCACGTCTCGCTTGTGCCAACTATCCTTTGCGTCGAAGAAACAATCTAAGTCCAAGTCCATGTTTGACAATTTTAATCTTAAATTCAACCGTCTTACCCCAGAGACGACTGTGTAGGTGAGCTCATTTAAAACATTAAGCGCTAAATTTTGACCAGTAAAGGTAAATGGGTTATACTTGTATAGCGCTTTTCTACCTTTTTTTTTTTTTTATGAACTCAAAGCGTTTTGACACTATTACCACATTCACCCAATCACATACACATTTTACACACTGATGGCAGGAACGGCCTTGCAAGGCGCTAACCAGGACCCATCAGGAGCAAGGGTGCTTAAAAGCCTACTGAAATGAGATTTTCTTATTTAAACGGGGATAGCAGGCCCATTTTATGTGTCATACTTGATCATTCCGCGATATTGCCATATTTTTGCTGAAAGGATTTAGTAGAGAACATCCACGATAAAGTTCGCAACTTTTGGTGGCTAATAAAAAAGCCTTGCCTTTACCGGAAGTAGCAGACGATGTGCGCGTGACGTCATGGGTTATAGGGCTCCTCACAACCTCACATTGTTTATAATCGTAGCCACCAGCAGCAAGAACAATTCGGACCGAGAAAGCGACGATTTCCCCATTAATTTGAGCGAGGATGAAAGATTTGTGGATGAGAAAAGTTAGAGTGAAGCACAAAAAAAAAAAAGGCAACGGCTCCAGGCGACGGCAGTGCGAGCGATTCAGATGTTATTAGACACATTTACTAGGATACTTCTGGAAAATCCGTTCTCTGCTTATTGTGTTACTAGTGTTTTAGTGAGATTATAAAGTCTTACCTGAAAGTCGGGGGGCAGCGGTGAACCCCAGTGTCTCTGAGAGAAGCCAATGGAGGAGGCGAGATCACAGCTGCCTTTTCGACAGATGCAGGAGGAGGTCGCATAATCCACTTAAATCTCCGATAAGAGCCGACTTAATATCACAATTTTCCCATCCAAAAACTTGCTGGTTGACGTCGAGAAACATGTTCGCTTGAGCGCTCTGTGTTAAAGCTTCACAACAAACAAAGAAACACCAGCTGTGTTTCCGTTGCTAAAGGCAGCTGCAATCCACCGCTTTCCACCAACAGCATTCTTCTTTATAGTCTCCATTAGTAATTGAACAAATTGCAAAAGATTCAGCAACACGGATGTCCAAATTACTGTGTAATTATGCGATGAAAAGAGATGACTTTTAGCAGTGAGTGGGGCTATGCTGAAATGTCCGCTCCAACCAATAACATCACAAGCACGGGTCAACATAAGCGTCATCATTCCGCAACGTTTTCAACAGGATACCTCGCGAGAAATTTAAAATTGCAATTTAATAAACTAAACCGGCCGTATTGGCATGTGTTGCAATGTTAATATTTTATCATTGATATATAAACTATCAGACTGCGTGGTCGGTAGTAGTGGGTTTCAGTAGGCCTTTAAGGATGCAACGGACGGGACTAGGATGGTAAATGGTGGGGATTGAACCAGGAACCCTCGAGTTGCTGGCGCAGCCACTCTCCCAACTTCTCCATGCCGTCCCCCAGTACAGGGGGATAAGGCGACACCTTAGGTCTAATTGTGATGAGTCATGGCGCAGTGAAAGAGTGGCCGTGCGCAACCTGAGGGTCCCTGGTTCCATCCCCACTTAGTACCAACCTCGTCACGTCCGTTGTGTCCTGAGCAAGACACTTCACCCTTGCTCCTGATGGGTGCTGGTTAGCGCCTTGCATGGCAGCTCCCTCCATCAGTGTGTGAATGTGTGTGTGAATGGGTGAATGTGGAAGTAGTGTCAAAGCGCTTTGAGTACCTTGAAGGTAGAAAAGCGCTATACAAGTACAACCCATTTATTTATTTATCATTTATGTTGTTGATTTTTTTTTTACATGTGTAAACATCTGCTGTTTATTGTGTGAATGTAATAATACAAACGCTATTTAATCGATGTAAAATACACAATGGAAGTTATACATCTATAATGTTGATATTTTTGGTGGAAGTGTAAAGAAATAAAACTGAGGAAGGAAAATAATTTAATCAATCAATTCTTAAAACTGGGCAGCATGGTGGATCTTTCTGTGTGGAGTTTGCATGTTCTCCCCGTGACTGCGTGGGTTCCCTTCGGGTACTCCGGCTTCCTTCCACTTCCAAAGACATGCACCTGGGGATAGGTTGATTGGCAACATTAAATTGGCCCTAGTGTGTGAATGTGAGTGTGAATGTTGTCTGTCTATCTGTGTTGGCCCTGCGATGAGGTGGTGACTTGTCCATGGTGTACACCCCCTTCTGCCCGTTTGTAGCTGAGATAGGCACCAGCACTCCCCGAAACCCCAAAGGGAATAAGCGGTTGAAATGGATGGATGGATCCTTAAAACTTCTGGAGCTTCTGTTCCTTCATGCTGTTAACCATCTGTCTAGCTGCACACACTGGAAGTGACAGTGCAGTATGAAAGGCGATGTTTTAAGTACAAACTACAGTTTTAGAAGGAATATCACCCATTTAAATTAAACATTCATTTATTTGTGGCGACCGCTCATAAAAGCAATGGGACTCTGTCTGTGAATAGAGCTTGTAGTTACATATTCTATAAATATGTAAATATTATATAAATATGTATATAAATATGTACATAAAGTGTTGTAATTATATTCCAACTCCGCAATCTTCTTGCTAACACCCCCCCCTTCCCCCCCGGCACCGCCGCCCGACCACACCACCACAAATAGATGCCTGACCTGTGGGAAACACTGCATCAACATTGCGATGTCCAGCCCCCGTGCCCTTGGGCTCTTGAAACCACGATAGGCTGCTAGTGGTCACTGCCGTGACTCTCTGCCTTCAAGAGAGAAACAATCCCCAGTGGGTGCGTCTGAAATGTTTGATACAATGAGACAAATTGTGGCGGTAATGTGGAAGTGTGTTGCATCATCAGTCAGGCTGACTACTGTACATCCGCTAATGGTCGACCTTGCACTCGTGTTGGATGGCCCCCGAGCCGCGACAAGTCAACACTGTGCATTGCAACCACCGATGATTTATATATATGTGTGTGTGTGTGTGTGTGTGTGTGTGTTCTGCAATGCTGACTTAATGGGGAAATTGCTCTGTTTACACAGTCACACCTGTAGGGGACCTCTGACGGTATGGGGACAAAAAAACAGGTCCCCTAAAGGGAAACCTTTTTAAATGATAGTCATATCTATTCTGAAGATGCCTAAGTGATTTTTGAAACGTTTTTGTGATCCCCATGAACCATATTAACTCTTTTTCCCCAGGGTCCCCACTAAGTATGATCAGCACATTACTTCATCAATCCAGAGATTTAAAGACGTGTATGAGCTAACTGGGCAGTGTCCACTTCACCTCCTTTTTTTATGCCTCCACAACCTGTAGAAAGGGTGGTCCCCGCAAGTACTGATCAAAAACTTGGTCCTCATTCCAAATGATAACCAGTGTTTGTGTGTGTGTGTGTGTGTGAGTGTGTGTGTGTGTGTTCTGGCAATGCTTACTTAATAGGGACATCGCTCTGTTTACACAGTCACCTTTCGGGGACCTCTAACAGTATGGGGACCAAAAAACAGGTCCCCTAAAGGGAAACCTTTTTAAATGATAGGCATTCTCAGAATGGATCTGGCTAAGTGATTTTTAAAACGTTTTTGTGATCCTCATGAACCATATTAACTCTTTTTCCTCAGGGTCCCCACTAAGTATGATCAGCACATTAGTTCATCAATCCAGAGATTTAAAGACGTGTATGAGCTAACTGGGCAGTGGGCATTTTAACCCATTTTTTTAGGCCTCCACAACCTGTAGAAAGGGTGGTCCCCACAAGTACTGATCAAAAACTTGGTCCCCATTACAAATGATAACCAGTGTGTGTGTGTGTGTGTGTGAGGGAGAGGTGAGGATAAGGGTGACATGTTGCATGGCGGAACAAAAAGGTGCATAATTAGACAGAAAAGTGGCGGAGACACCCCCTCTACTCCCTGCCCCCCCAGCCCTCCCGCCAAGACATTTATTCAGCTGTTGACCTTGCGGCTTGGCTGATGGCTTTAAGAGGTGCAATACGAGACGATAAGAGCTTTTTATTCGGGTAAGCTCCTCTGCACCCCGCGTAGACGCTGCAAAGTGCCACCAGGTGATTTCTCAGCATAATCACGCCAGCGCTCGAGCGTGGGTGAAGAACACCCCTGATTAGGGAAACCTTGGGGTGCCGGGGAACAAGGCTCCCTCGTACTTCCTCTGGAGCGATGAGGGTCTCTCTCTCGAAAGAAAAAAAATAGCAACTGATAGCGGGGTGTATTGAATTACGCAGCAAAGTAAAAAACTTGAAAATTAAGTTTTCGGAATGCAGATTTGGATATCAAACAACGCTCTCATTGTTGAATCACTGTTTTTCAGGAATCCATGTTTTCGCCGGTTAGTTAGAAATGGATTTTGATCGGAAAATGTACAAAATAGTATATATAAAATGTATTGTAGCCAGAAGAAATGACAAAGTCATACGCTATTTTTAACTTTAATTACCAATCTTACGATAAAAAACCTGTGATGAGGCGGCGACTTGTCTAGGGTGTACCCTGACTTCTGCCCGAAATGCAGCTGAGATAGGCTCCAGCGACCCACAGGACCCCGAAAGGGACAAGCAGTAGAAAATGGATGGATGGATGGACGATAAAAAAACGGCACAATTCCAGCAGGTTTTACCTCCCGTGCAAACACTTTCATCACGTGAGTCGGCGCCTCCCCGGAGACACAACAACACTTCCTCATTCTCCTCCAATCACCTTTTAGGCATGGATGGTGGGTTTGCGACCATGGGAAAAAACTAACATCAAGTCCAAACCACACGAACATAAAACATTTGTTACAGCGCACATGCAGTCTGCGTCTCCCTCCTCTGCGGGAGTACCTAGAGGCTCCGCTGTGAGCTCCACAGGACATGCCCCCGTATTTTCCGCGCAGACCGCGCCCACGCGTCACCGCAGCCGGAGACAATATGCAATCAGCACACCTGTTTCTGATGAGAAGGAGCCGAATAAAGGACCAGTGGACCTAAGGATCCTGGCGGGAATGCAGTTTCTCGATGGTGAACCGTAATTTGTCCTTAATTTGTCCCCTGTATTTTCCCTTGTGCCCACAGTGTTTTCCTTCTTTCCGTTGCCCTAGATCTCGACCGCTTCCCTCGATCTTCTACCCCCGCCTGTACACGGACCTTGTCACCTCTTCCCCTGCCCCCCCAGAGAGAAGATGTACAGTCAAATGGCGTGTGGGACAAAGGAGTTTTTCAGTCTATTGGTCTGTATCTGTCCGTGTTTTGTAAAAAAAATGTGTTGAATACAACACTAAATTGGCCCTAGTGTGTGAATGTGAGTGTGAATGTTGTCTGTCTATCTGTGTTAACCCTGCGATGAGGTGGCAACTTGTCCAAGGTGTACACTGCCTACCGCCCGATTGTAACTGAGATAGGCACCAGCGCCCCCCGCGACCCCAAATGGAATAAGCGGTAGA
>NC_084619.1:59434230-59478052 GCF_033978795.1 Nerophis ophidion | reverse complement strand
GAGAATGTGTTGAAGGTGGAATGGTTTTGAATCGGTTTAAAAAAAAGTGGAAAAATGGTGAAAGTTTTGAAAAAATGTCCAATTCATTTTTGAATGGGAAAAAAATGTCCCGGAAAAACCTGGAATTCTGGGAAATATGGGAATATTTGGAATTCCCCAAATAGGCTGAAACAGTTTTGAAGTTGGAAACAGTTTTGAAAAAAAATTAATAAATAAACATTTAAAAAATGGGGCCCCCGCCTGCTTTGACCTCCAGTGTGCGGCCCTCAGTGTAAACAGTCTGGGACAGAGTCAAGCGGACCATGGTCCTAAGTTTTTCCTCCGTGTCAAGCCACTAAAGTGGAAACTAGGCGCAGATGTCGGCGTGCGTCGGCGCCTTCCCTGTCCCTCACACCTCAGGAGGCTCGAAAAACAATATCAAGCTCCCTCGCCTTCGATTTTTCCAATTGACACCGGCGAGCGTTTTCTGACATTTTTACCTTCTGCGGCGGCTGTCTTGACATTTTTCTCGCGGCGGAGGGGAGCGATGAATGCTAATCACCTCGCGCGCAGAAACACCGGGACTCTGGCGGGGAAGCGCCGGGATGGATCCCCGGGAAAAAAGTAAATGTCAGCGTGGCGTGCGTTGGCCTCTGCGTGTTTTGGCAAGAGTTACATGACATAGCAGCACGGTGCTGAGTCAGCGATAAAGTTTACATTCCTCAATGGTGACGTGGAATCGAACTCGCTGGCGGAGTCCCTCAGGTGAGAGGCAGGAAGTGGAAAATGCAGTCTTTTTAACTCGACGATTGTGCCAAGGAGAAGATAGAGCTTGAAAAAAAAAACACATTGGTTTTTGAAGATAGTACCTGGGGAAAATATGTGGTGCAGGCCACACCTTCAGACCAGGACTGGACAATAAATCAAGTTTTTAATTTTTCATTAGGAAAAATGTAATAATCGGGGAAAAACAAAGATTGCTATTGTTATTTAAATGTATTTATATTGCTATTATTATTTTTACATGTTATTTTGTTTACATGTTGTTTGCAAATGCATAATCAACTAGATGAGTTTGAACTGAAATCCTGGATTTTTTTTTTTTAAATTGTTGATGTAGAGCACACAATTTTCAGAACAGGCTGAATATTTTTGAAGTTAGAACGGTTTTGAGTCAGATAAAAAAATGTGGTAGTTGTGAAAACTTTAAAGGACTATCCAATTGATTTTCAATGGGAATTTTCCCCCCAAATTTTGGTAATTTCGGGAAAAAGCGGGAATTTTTTTTTTTTTTTTTAAATGGTAAAAAAGCGTGAATGGACTGAATGAGTTGAAAATGGTTTGAAATTTTTTCAAATCGGTCGAAAAAATGTTTGATGTAGTAACATGTTTGAATTGAGAAAATGGTATTACGGAATTCCTGGAATTTTCGGGAAAAACCGGGGAATTTTTTCCGGTTGAAAAAAAAATGTTGTTTTTATTTTCCTGATTAAGAGGAATGTTTTTGACGGTGGAAATGGTTGAAAATGGGTGGAAAAAATGCGGGGAGGAGGAGTTGCCAGAAAAAAAGGGTAGAAATAGGGCATTGGAAAAACCAGGAATTCTCTGAAAAATCCTGGAATTTTTTTAAAAAATTGGAAAAAATGATAGTTTTGAATTTCCATCATGATGGAAATGAGTTGAAGGTGAAAATGGTTTTGAATCGGTTGAAAAAATGTGGCAAATGGTGGAAGTTTGAAAAAATGTCCAATTCTTATCAATGGGAAATTTCATGGAAAATTTGGGGAATTACTGGAAAAAGCGGGATTTGCATTTAGTTTTTAATTCTGAAAAAAATTTTGAATGTTCTGGATTATTCTAAATGGTTGGTGTTGGAATTTTTTCAAATTGGTTAAGAAAATGTTGAAGTAGTAACATGTTGAATTGAGAAATGGTATTACGGAATTCCTGGAATTTCGGGAAAAATCGGGATTTTTTTTCCAGTTAAAAAAATAAACTTTGTTTTTTGTCCTGATTAAGAGGGATGTTTTTGATGGTGGAAAGGTTGAAGTGAGTGGAAAAAATGTAGGAGGGAGTAGTCGCCAGAAAAAATGGGATGAAAAATAGGGCTTTGGAAAAACCAGGAATTCTGGAAAAATTCTTGAATTTTTTTTTGAACTTGGAAAAAAAGATAGTTTTGAATTTCCAGATTGGTAGAATGTTTTTGAATCGGTTGAAAAAATGTGGCAAAATGGTGGAAGTTTGAAAAAAAATGGCCAATTATTTTTCAATGGGAATTTTCATGTAAATTTGGGAATTTCTGGAAAAAACGGGATTTGCATTTTTGTTTTTAATTCTGAAAAAAAGTTGAATGTTCTAAATTATTTTCAAATGGTTGGTGTTGGAATTTTTTCAAATCGGTTGAGAAAATGTTGAAGTAGTAACACGTTTAATTGAGAAAATGGTAATATGGAATTTTTTGGAAATTTGGGAAAAACTGGGATTTTTTTTCTAGTTTAAAAAAAAAAAAGTTTTTCGTCCGGATTAAGAGGAATGTTTTTGCCGGTGGAACGGTTGAAGTGGGTGGAAAAAATGCAGGAGGAGTAGTCCGCCAAAAAAAAAAGGATGAAAAATAGAGCTTTGTAAAAACCAGGAATTCTCGGAAAAATCCGGAAATTTGTTGGAACTTGGAAAAAATTACAGTTTGGATTTTTCAGAATGGTGGAATGTTTTTGAATAGGTTGAAAAAATGTGGAAAAATGGTGTAAGTTTGAAAAAATTGCCAATTCTTTTCAATGGGAAATTTCATGGAAAATTTGGGAATATCTGGAAAAAGCGGAATTTGAATTTTGTTTTTCATTCTGAAAAAATTTGAATTATCCAAATTATTTTAAATGGTTGGTGTTGGAATTTTTTCAAATCGGTTAAGAAAATGTTAACATAACATTTTTTAATTGAGAAAATTATATTTAGGATTTCCTGGAATTTTGGAAAAAACTGAGAATTTTTTCCAGTTCAAAAAACATCTTGTTTTTTTTTGTACTGATTGAGAGAAATGTTTTTGATGGTGGAAACGGTTGAAAATGGGTTGAAAAAAGGCGGGAGGAGAAGTTGCCAGAAAAAAAAGGTGGAAAATAGGGCTTTGGAAAAACCAGGAATTCTGGAAAAATCCTGGAATTTTTTTTTGAATTATAGTTTGAATTTCCAGAATGGTGGAATGTGTGGAAGGTGGAATGGTTTTGAATCATTTTTCTATTATATTTTATATCATGTAAAATATTACATGTTATTATGAATATTACTAGATTCTACATGTATATGTATATATATATATACTACATATATACTTACATCATGTATATATTACATGTTATTATGAATGTTACTACATTACATGTAAAACCTACATCATGTATATATGACATGTTATTATGAATGTTACTAGATACTACATTTATATGTACATCATGTATATATGACATGTTATTATGAATGTTACTAGATACTACATATATACTTACATCATGTATATATTACATGTTATTATAAATGTTTTTAGATACTACATATATACTTACATCATGTATAAATTACATGTTATTATAAATGTTACTAGATAATACATATATACTAACATCATGTATATATTACATGTAATTATGAATATTACTACTATACATATATACTTATATCATGTACATATTACATGTTATTATGAATGTTACTAGATATTACATGTATACCTACATCATGTATATATGACATATTATGAATGTTACTAGATACTACATGTATACTTATATCTTGTATACTGTATATTACCTGTTATTATGAATGTTGCTAGATACTACATATATATTTACATCATGTACATATTACATGTTATTATGAATGTTACTAGATACTACATATATACTTACATCATGTATACATTACATGTTATTATGAATGTTACTAGATACTACATAAATACATACTGTGTGTATTTAAAACCATGATGGAGGTGTTTGGATGTTCTTTTAGAGCGCTTTATAGGCGGAATAGAGCGACTCCCGTTGGCTTCATTGTTAGCTGACTATTGCTAACTTTTATGTACAATATAGAATGCATTCTAAGAAGTACGGTTACATCCGCACGCCGTTACGCATGTCTATGTAGGATTCAAGCGGTATCACGCGGCGGGCGGCGGCGCTTTTGCGCGGCAAACTTGACAATCTCCTCGCTCGCCGGCCCGCTAATTGCCCCCGGGGGCAGCTCGACGCGCGCTAATTGGCGCCCGGAGGGGGACGCGGACGCCCTGGAAAGCGGCCAATTAAGGTGTCATTATTGTTGTTATTATCACATCCATTATTAAAAGCTGAATTTAGATAAGTGACGGTGTGGAAAGTGATAATAACACCGATCCCTCCGAGGGAGCCGCTGGCCGATGGCGAGGTCGAGCCGTATGTCGGGCAATCGGCGACCGACGGAGCGTCCCCATGGCAACGAGGTGGCGTCGACTTTAATTACTAAAACCTCACGTGTGCACATTTAAACACATTCGCTATCCGCTTCCTTTTTAGCAAAGTGCTTTTTGTTCTCTCGACTTGCTGGCGTTGGATCCCGTTCCCGTCTTTTAGTCTTCCCCGCACTCACCTTATTTTGTTGCCGTTTTTGTTGTTGTGTTTGCATGAAATTTTAATCGCGCAATCTTCCGCACACGCCGTAATTAGTATATGCAAGCATGGGGGGAAACATGCTTTGATTAAGCTTTTAGCGCTCCAGGCCGAAATAGCTTCCTGCCGAGTGAAATCATGCTTTCACGTCGCCGCGCCCGCACATGAAATATGAACACAACGCGAAAACGTCCTTTGGTGGAGAAGTTTTTAGTTAGCGCAATACCTAACCGGGACGTTAGCGCTACACGCTACGCTAACACAAGGTTAGTCCACAAATATCAGCATAAACTATGTTAAACTAAGTAATACGACAACAAAAAGCTAATATGTTTTGCTCATTCTCTAGCATATATTAACCTTCAATGGAGTGAAGAATATTTTGATGCTAAGCTAAGCTAAGCTAACACAAAACAATAATGGTTTTAATTGGCAAAACAATCCACGAAACCGTTAGAGAGAAAAATGCAAAGCTAAAACAAGTTTAATCCACCTATTGTTATGGTTTAAACAAGGGGAGATGATGGCAGACTGACAGATTTATTCTATATATATATTAACCGTATATATATATATATATATATATATACATATATATATATATATATATATATATATATATATATATATATATATAATCAAACAATAGTAAACAAACTAAGGAAATGGAGTGTGAACTCGATCCAAAAGGGAATGGGTGACAGACTATGTGAAGTATTTAGCTGAGGTCATACTTGCCAACCTTCCCGGATTTTGCGGGAGACTTCCAAAATTCAGCGCCTTTCCCGAAAATCTCCCGAAATTCAGCGGAGCTGGAGGGGGCGTGGCCTCCAGCTCCGTGCGGACCTGAGTGGGGACAGCCTCTTTTCACGTCCGCTTTCCCACTATATATACAGCTTGCCTGCCCAATCACGTTACAACATCTACGGATTTGAATAAAAAAAACTGCACACACAAGAAGACGAAGTAGAAGAAGGAGGAAGATACAGCCGTGGCGACGCCGTCTGTAATAGAGTGATTCTATATTGTCTGTCGCCATCTCTTGGTGAATGTTGGCTATAGCGTTATGGGGTTGCTTTTGGATTGGCCAACGATTTACGTGGTGTTGTGCACCTGACTGCAAGTGACTCTCGAAGGTATGCAAATGGCAGAACAAAGGTTACTCAAATAATGAAAGGTAAGTGTTGTTGTTTTTTTTAGTAACCAGCAAGCACAGTACAGCTTGTAGAACAAATGTGTTTTTATTACTGTGTATTTGATAGGTGCTGTCTGAAATTCCATGCAGTTCCATGATCGACTTTGTAGTTGTGTCATCGGATTTGCGGCCTCATGTTATGGACACTCGGGTGAAGAGAGGGGCGGAGCTTTCTACCGATCACCACCTGGTGGTGAGTTGGCTGCGATGGTGGGGGAGGATGCCGGACAGACCTGGGAGGCCCAAACGCATTGTGAGGGTCTGCTGGGAACGTCTGGCAGAGTCTCCTGTCAGACAAAGTTTCAATTCCCACCTCGGGAAGAACTTTGAACATGTCACGAGGGAGGTGCTGGACATTGAGTCCGAGTGAACCATGTTCCGCACCTCTGTTGTCGAGGCGGCAGATCGGAGCTGTGGCCCCAAGGTAGTTGGTGCCTGTCGGGGCGGCAATCCTAAAACCCCTTGGTGGACATCAGCGGTGAGGGATGCCGTCAAGCTGAAGAAGGAGTCCTATCGGGTCCTTTTGGCTCATAGGACTCCGGAGGCAGTGGACAGGTACCGACAGGCCAAGCGGTGTGCAGCTTCAGCGGTCGCGGAGGCAAAAACTCGGACATGGGAAGAGTTCGGGGAAGCCATGGAAAACGACTTCCGGACGGCTTCGAAGCGATTCTGGACCACCGTCCGCCGCCTCAGGAAGGGGAAGCAGTGCACTATCAACACCGTGTATGGTGCGGATGGTGTTCTGCTGACCTCGACTGCGGATGTTGTGGATAGGTGGAAGGAATACTTCGAAGACCTCCTCAATCCCACCAACACGTCTTCCTATGAGGAAGCAGTGCCTGGGGAATCTGTGGTGGTCTCTCCTATTTCTGGGGCTGAGGTCGCTGAGGTAGTTAAAAAGCTCCTCGGTGGCAAGGCCCCAGGGGTGGACGAGATCCGCCCGGAGTTCCTTAAGGCTCTGGATGCTGTGGGGCTGTCTTGGTTGACAAGACTTTGCAGCATCGCGTGGACATCGGGGGCGGTACCTCTGGATTGGCAGACCGGGGTGGTGGTTCCTCTCTTTAAGAAGGGGGACCGGAGGGTGTGTTCCAACTATCGTGGGATCACACTCCCCAGCCTTCCCAGTAAGGTTTATTCAGGTGTACTGGAGAGGAGGCTACGTCGGATAGTCGAACCTCGGATTCAGGAGGAACAGTGTGGTTTTCGTCCTGGTCGTGGAACTGTGGACCAGCTTTATACTCTCGGCAGGGTTCTTGAGGGTGCATGGGAGTTTGCCCAACCAGTCTACATGTGCTTTGTGGACTTGGAGAAGGCATTCGACCGTGTCCCTCGGGAAGTCCTGTGGGGAGTGCTCAGAGAGTATGGGGTATCGGACTGTCTTATTGTGGCGGTCCGTTCCCTGTACGATCAGTGCCAGAGCTTGGTCCGCATTGCCGGCAGTAAGTCGAACACATTTCCAGTGAGGGTTGGACTCCGCCAAGGCTGTCCTTTGTCACCGATTCTGTTCATAACTTTTATGGACAGAATTTCTAGGCGCAGTCAAGGCGTTGAGGGGTTCCGGTTTGGTAACCGCAGGATTAGGTCTCTGCTTTTTGCAGATGATGTGGTCCTGATGGCTTCATCTGACCGGGATCTTCAGCTCTCGCTGGATTGTTTCGCAGCCGAGTGTGAAGCGACCGGAATGAGAATCAGCACCTCCAAGTCCGAGTCCATGGTTCTCGCCCGGAAAAGGCTGGAGTGCCATCTCCGGGTTGGGGAGGAGACCCTGCCCCAAGTGGAGGAGTTCAAGTACCTAGGAGTCTTGTTCACGAGTGAGGGAAGAGTGGATCGTGAGATCGACAGGCGGATCGGTGCGGCGTCTTCAGTAATGCGGACGTTGTACCGGTCCGTTGTGGTGAAGAAGGAGCTGAGCCGGAAGGCAAAGCTCTCAATTTACCGGTCGATCTACGTTCCCATCCTCACCTATGGTCATGAGCTTTGGGTCATGACCGAAAGGATAAGATCACGGGTACAAGCGGCCGAAATGAGTTTCCTCCGCCGTGTGGCGGGGCTCTCCCTTAGAGATAGGGTGAGAAGCTCTGCCATCCGGGAGGAACTCAAAGTAAAGCCGCTGCTCCTTCACATCGAGAGGAGCCAGATGAGGTGGTTCGGGCATCTGGTCCTGATGCCACCCGAACGCCTCCCTAGGGAGGTGTTTAGGGCACGTCCAACCGGTAGGAGGCCACGGGGAAGACCCAGGACACGTTGGGAAGACTATGTCTCCCGGCTGGCCTGGGAACGCCTCGGGATCCCCCGGGAAGAGCTAGACGAAGTGGCTGGGGAGAGGGAAGTCTGGGTTTCCCTGCTTAGGCTGTTGCCCCCGCGACCCGACCTCGGATAAGCGGAAGATGATGGATGGATGGATGGATGGATGTCTGAAATTCAACTATTTATTTTATTTAAATATATAATAAAATAATATATATAGCTAGAATTCACTGAAAGTCAAGTATTTCATACTTATATATATATATATATATATATATATATATATATATATATATATATATATATATATATATATATATATATATATATGAAATACTCAAGTTGGTGAATTGTAGATGTAAATATACTCCTCCCCTCTTAACCACGCCCCCCGCCCAACCACGCCTCTCTCCCACCCCCGACCACGCCTCCCACACCCCACCTCCCGAAATCGGAGGTCTCAAGGTTGGCAAGTATAGCTGAGGTGTGTGTTACCAAATGTTGTGAAGAGACGAAGAGCACGGAAGTCTGTGGGGCTAGCAGAGGATCCAGGGCGTGTCCAAGCGGGAGGTCGAGAATCCAAAAGGGCAGTCCGAGAGGCAAGGCGAACAACAGGGGATCACAGGAGAACACGGGGAGTGCTGCGGGAAGACAACAGAAAAAACGGAAACACGGAAGTCGCAGGGGAAGAGCGAGTACGAGGGATGGAAGTCAGATACGGGATGCTTACACATGTACAGAAGACTATACTCCGGCGAGCGATGGCAGGTTGTCCAGGCTTAAGAAAGCTCATCATTTGTTTCAATTAGCACAACACTGAACTAAGCTGTTTGAGCTAAACACTACGCTATCACAAGTTTAGTCCACAAATATCAGCATAAACTATGTTAAACTAAGTTTTACAACAACAAAAAGCGAATATGTTTTGCTCATTGTCTAGCATATATAAATTTTCAACAGAGTGGATTCAGCATATTTGCGATGCTAAGCTAAACTAAGCTAAGCAAACACAAAGACATAATGGTTTTAGTTGGCAAAACAATACATGGAACCATTAGAGAGACAAATGCCAAGCTAATACAAGTTTAATCCACCTATATTTGTTTCAATTAACACAACACTAAACTAAGATGTTAGCGCCATACGCTACGCTAACACAAGGTTAGTCCACAAATATCAGCATATACGTTTATCTAAGTAATACGACAACAAAAAGCTAATATATTTTGTTCATTGTCTAGCATATATTAACCTTAAATGGAGTGCATTTAGCATATTTTGGGACGCTAAGCTAAGCTAAGCTAACACAATGGGATAGTGGTTTTAATTGGCAAAACTATACATGGAGCCATTAGAGACAAATGCTAAAATAATCCATCTGTATTAGTTTCAACTAGCACAAAACTGAACTAATATGTTAGCGCCATACGCTAAGATAACAAAAAGTTAGTCCACCAATTTTTGGCATCAATTAGCAAACCACTGAAAGATAGATAGATAGATAGATAGATATATAGTTCTTTATTGATTCCTTCAGAAGAATTCCTTCAGGAAATTGAAAATGTAATTTACTTAAATTTTTAATTATTTTTTTTATAAAAATAAAAAAAGAAGACGATAACGTCAAACACTAAAGCTAACATAAGGTTTGTCCACCATTAGTTTCAATTAACGAGAAATTGAACTGAAACGTTATCGCCGAGTGCTAAAGCTAACAGAAGGCTACACCACTAATACAAGTTTCAGTTAGCAAGATCCTGAACTGAGATGTTAGCGCCAAGTGCTAAAGCTAACACTAGGCTAGTCAACTAATATTAGTTTCAATTAACAAGACACTGAACTGAGACATTATTGCCGAGTGCTAAAGCTAACTCAAGGCTAGTCCACTTTTACAAGTTTCAATTAACAAGACACTGAACTGAGACATTATCGCCGAGTGTTAAAGCTAACACAAGGCTAGTGCTAAAGCTAACATAAGGTTTGTCCACCAATATTAGTTTAAATTAACAAGAAATTGAACTGAAACATTAGCGCCGAGTGCTAAAGCTAAGACAAGGCTAGTCCACTTATACAAATATCAGTTAGCAAGACACTGAACTCAGACATTATCGGCGAGTGCTAAAGCTAACAGAAGGCTATACCACTAATAGAAGTTTCAGTTAGCAAGGCACTGAACTGAGACGTTAGCGCAGAGTGCTAAAGCTAACTCAAGGTTAGTCCACTTATACAAGTTTCAGTTAGCAAGACACTGAACTCAGACATTAGTGCTGAATGCTAAAGCTAACACAAAGCTATAGCACTAATACAAGTTTCAATTAGCAAGACACTGAACTGAGACGTTAGCGCCAAGTGCTAAAGCGAATACACCACTAGTTCACTTATACACGTTTCAGTTAGCAAGACACTGAACTGAGACGTTAGTGCCTAGTGTTAAAGCTAACACAAGGCTAGTCCACTAATATTAGTTTAAATTAGCAAGACACTGAACTGAGACATTAGCGCCGTGTGCTAAAGCTAACACATGACTGGTTCACTTATACAAGTTTCAGTTAGCAAGACACTGTACTGACACATTAGTGCCGAGTGCTAAAACTAAGAAAAGGCTAGTTGTCTTATACAAGTTTCAGTTAGCAAGACGCTGAACTGAGACGTTAGCGCCTAATGCTAAAGCTAAAATTAGGCTAGTCCAATAATATTGGTTTAAATCAGCAAGACACCGAACTGAGTGCTAACGCTGACACACGACTAGTTCACATATACAAGTTTCAGTTATTAAGACACTGAACTGAGGCGTTACCACCGAGTGCTAAAGCTAACACAAGATTAGCCCACCAATAAAGTTTCAATGAGCACACCACAGAACTGAGATGTTAGCGCCAAAGGCTAAGCTAACACACGGTTAGCCTGCACCCATAATGTCGTGTAAAAACGACTTGACCCCGGAGAAAAGAATCATCTAGAAAGGACTAGAATGTTGAATAAACAAAAGCGAATCTGCCTTGGCTCCCTCCTCACGTCTTTATCTAGCCTCCCTCCGACAGTCCGTCAGCAGCCTGGGATAAGATAGCGCCAGGAGACGGACGAGCCGCCGCGTCCCGCTGAGAAAACTGATGCTGAGTAAACAAGGTGTGAGGGCTTGCTGAGGCTCCGCCCAGCAGGGGCCGGGGCCAAAGACAACACATGACACCCAGGCGCTAACCCCTCGCTGACGGTGCACAGGCATCGCCACGTGTGCCGAGGTCTTTGAAGGGTCCGGACCCTGACCACTGATTAATTTATTCAAATACACTTACTTGGCGCCCAACTGGGGTCAAATATACTTTCTAGATCCCGTTAAAAGAACAAAGTAGGGCATCTTTTTTTACCCCACATGTATCACATTTACTGTTAGCATGTTTAACGAAACACATGTTAGCGTGTTTGATACTCCACATTTGTTAGCGTGTTTAATTCAGCACATTTGTTGTTAGCATATTTAATACAGCACACCTGGTGTACATGTGCTCAACATACTATACTTGTTAGCATGTTTAATATAGCACATTTGTTGTTAGCATGTTTAGCAAAACACATGTTAGCGTGTTTGATACTGCACACTTGTTAGCGTGTTTAAAATAGCACGTTTTTTGTTAGCACATTTAATATAGCACATCTGATGTACATTTGTTCAACATAATATACTTGTTAGCATGTTTAATACAGCACGTTTGTTGTTAGCATGTTTAGCAAAACACATGTTAGGGTGTTTGATACTGCACACTTGTTAGCGTGTTTAATACAGCACATTTGTTGTTAGCATGTTTAGCAAAACACATGTTAGTGTGTTTGATACTGCACACTTGTTAGCGTGTTTAATATAGCGCATTTCTTGTTAGCATGTTTAGCAAAACACATGTTAGCGTGTTTGATACTGCACACTTGTTAGCATGTTTAATACAGCACATTTGTTGTTAGCATGTTTAGCAAAACACATGATAGCGTGTTTGATACTGCACACTTGATAGCATGTTTAATATAGTACATTTGTTGTTAGCATGTTTAGCAAAACACATGTTAGCGTGTTTGATACTGCACACTTGTTAATGTGTTTAATACAGCACATTTGTTGTTAGCATGTTTAGTAAAACACATTAGTGTGTTTGATACTACACACTTGTTAGCGTGTTAAATATAGCACATTTGTTGTTAGCATGTTTAGCAAAACACATGATAGCATGTTTAATATAGTACATTTGTTGTTAGCATGTTTAGCAAAACAGATGTTGGCGTGTTTGATACTGCACATTTGTTAGCGTGTTTAATACAGCACATTTGTTGTTAGCATGTTTAGCAAAACACATGTTAGCGTGTTTGATACTGCAGATTTGTTAGCGTGTTTAATACAGCACATTTGTTGTTAGCACATTTAATATAGCACACCTGGTGTACATGTGTTCAACATACTATACTTAGTAGCATGTTTGACAGCGCAAACTTGGTGTTAGCATGTTTAGGAAAACACATGTTAGCATGTTTGATACTGCACATTTGTTTGCGTGTTTAATATAGCACATTTGCTGTTAGTACATTTAACATAGCACACTTGGTGTACATGTGATCAACATACTGTACTTGTTAGCATGTTTGACAGCGCACACTTAGTGTTAGTGTGTTCATAATAGCACAGTTGCTGGCATGTTTACTACAGCATACTTATTGTTAGCATGTTTCATGTAGCACATTTGTTGTTAGCGTGTTTACCAAAACACCTGTTATTATGTTTGATACCGCACATATGTTAGCGTGTTTAATATAGCACATTTGTTGTTAGCACATTTAATATAGCACATTTGTTGTTAGCACATTTAATATAGCACACTTGGTGTACATGTGTTAAACATACTATACTTGATAGCGTGTGTATAGGTGTGTGTGTATAATTGAATGTGTTTAGTTGTGTATCATTGTCTGTGTGTAACTATGTGTACTGGTGTGCATGTGTCGGTAATTAAATGTGTATTGGTGTGTATCATTATGTGTGTATAATTAGATGTCTTCTGGCAATGCTGACTTAATGGGGACATCGCTTTGTTTACCCAGTCACCTTTAGGGGACTTCTGACGGTATGGGGACCAAAAAAAAAAACAGGTCCCCTAAAGGGAAACCTTTTTAAATGATAGTCAGATCCATCCTGAGGATGCCGAAGTGATTTTTAAGCTTGATCATGTCATAATTGATTTGAACTTTTTTTTTTTTAAATGGTCCTCATATTAACTCCTTTTCCTCAGGGTCCCAAGTAAGTATGATCAGCACATTACTTCATCAATCCAGAGATTTAAAGACGTGTATGAGCTAACTGGGCAGTGGCCATTTTACCAAAACATTTTTATGCCTCCACAACCTGTAGAAAGGGTGGTCCCCACAAGTAATGAACAACAAATTGGTCCCCATTCCAAATGATAACCAGTGTATGTGTGTACCGGTGTGTGTAAAGGTGTGTGTGTGTGAATGTGTGTCCCCGTGTGTGTATATTGAGTGTGTGCGTATGTTCTGGCAATGCTGATTTAATGGGGACATCGCTTTGTTTACACAGTCACCTTTAGGGGACTTCTGACGGTATGGAGACCAAAAAAAAAAAACAGGTCCCCTAAAGGGAAACCTTTTTAAATGATAGTCAGATCCATCCTGAGGATGCCGAAGTGATTTTTAAGCTTGATCATGTCATAATTGATTTGAACTTTTTTTTTTTTAAATGGTCCTCATATTAACTCCTTTTCCTCAGGGTCCCAAGTAAGTATGATCAGCACATTACTTCATCAATCCAGAGATTTAAAGACGTGTATGAGCTAACTGGGCAGTGGCCATTTCACCAAAACATTTTTATGCCTCCACAACCTGTAGAAAGGGTGGTCCCCACAAGTAATGAACAACAAATTGGTCCCCATTCCAAATGATAACCAGTGTATGTGTGTACCGGTGTGTGTAAAGGTGGGTGTGTGTGAATATGTGTCCCCGTGTGTGTATATTGAGTGTGTGTGTATGTTCTGGCAATGCTGACTTAATGGGGACATCGCTTTGTTTACACAGTCACCTTTAGGGGACTTCTGACGGTATGGGGACCAAAAAAAAAAAACAGATCCCCTAAAGGGAAACCTTTTTAAATGATAGTCAGATCCATTCTGAGGATGCCGAAGTGATTTTTAAGCTTGATCAATCATCATATTTGATTTGAACTTTTTTTTTTTTTTTAAATGGTCCTCAGTAGTCACACAAAAATTTAAATTTGGTCCCCATGAACCATATTAGCTACTTTTCCCCAGAGTCCCTACTAAGTATGATCAGAACATGACTTCATCAATCCAGAGATTTAAAGATGTGTATGAGCTAACTAGGCAGTGGCCATTTTACCTCTTTTTTTTTATGCCTCCACAACCTGTAGAAAGGGTGGTCCTCACAAGTACTGAACAACAACTTGGTCCCCATTCCAAATGATAACCAGTGTATGTGTGTACCGGTGTGTGTAAAGGTGTGTGTGTGAATGTGTGTCCCCGTCTGTGCGTGGGTGTGTGTGTGTGTGTGTTCTGGCAATGCTGACTTAATGGGGACATTACTTTGTTAACACAGTCACCTTTAGGGGACCTCTGACGGTATGGAGACAAAAAAACAGGTACCCTAAAGGTAAACCTTTTTAAATAATAGTCAGATCCATTGTGAGGATGCCGAAGTGATTTTTAAGCTTGATCATGTCATATTTAATTTGAACTTTTTTTTTTTTTAAATGGTCATCAGTAGTCACGCAAAAAATTGCGTGAATTATGCAAAATGATTTCAATTTGGTCCCCATGAACCATATTAACTATTTTTTCTCAGGGTCCCCACTAAGTATGATCAGCACATTACTCCATCAATCCAGAGATTTAAAGACGTGTCTGAGCTAACTGGGCAGTGGCCATTTTACCTTGTTTTCTTCATGCCTCCACAACCTGTAGAAAGGGTGGTCCCCACAAGTACTGAACAAAAATTGGTCCCCATTCCAAATGATAACCAATATATGTGTGTACCGGTGTGTTTAAAGGTGTGTGTGTGAATGTGTGTCCCCGTCTGTGCGTGGGTGTGTGTGCAGGTGTTTGTGTATAAGTGTGTCATTGTAAGTCAGTGTGTGTATAATTGTGTGTGTGCACAGGTTTGTGTACAATTATTCGTGTAACGCCATCTGTATAACGGTGTGTAGAGGTGTGTGTATAATTGTATGTGTGTAAACGTGTGTGCGTGTGTGTGTGTGTGGTTAGTGAGCAGAAGTCAACATGCACACCTGGCTAGTGATTATTCCCTATGATCATCAATCTGCCACACACACACACACACACACACACACACACACACACACACACACAATTAAACATGCCACAGGACTGCCTGTAGAGCACATGATCACACACAAGTAAACACACTGCAAGACTGCTTGTATCGCACATGATATCACAAACAAACACGCTGCAGGACGGCTTGTATCGCACATGATATCACACACAAGTAAACATGCTGCAGGACGGCTTGTATCGCACATGATATCACAAACAAGTAAACATACCGCAGGACTGCTTGTATCACATACAAGCAAACACGCTGCCGGACTGCTTGTATCGCACATGATATCACAGACAGGTAAACACATCGCAGGACTGCTTGTATCACACATGATATCACACACATGTGAACATTCGGCAGGACTGCTTGTATCGCATATTATATCACACACAAGTAAACACACTGCAAGACTGCTTGTATCGCACATGATATCACAAACAAACACGCTGCAGGACGGCTTGTATCGCACATGATATCACACACAAGTAAAGATGCTGCAGGACGGCTTGTATCGCACATGATATCACAAACAAGTAAACATACCGCAGGACTGCTTGTATCACATACAAGCAAACACGCTGCCGGACTGCTTGTATCGCAAATGATATCACAGACAGGTAAACACACCGCAGGACTGCTTGTATCACACATGATATCACACACATGCGAACATTCGGCAGGACTGCTTGTATCGCATATTATATCACACACAAGTAAAAACACTGCAAGACTGCTTGTATCACACATATCATCACAAACAATTAAACACGCTGCAGGACAGCTTGTATCGCACATGATATCACAAACAAGTAAACATACCGCAGGAGTGCTTGTATCACACACAAGCAAACACGCTGCAGGACTGCTTATATCACACATGATATCACACACATGTAAACATGCGGCAGGACTGCTTGTATCACACATGATATCACAAACAAGTAAACATGCTGCAGGGCTGTTGGTATCGCATACGATATCACAGGCAAGTAAACACCCTGCAGGACTGCTCTTACCGTATATGATACCACACACAAGCAAACACGCTGCAGGACTGCTTGCATCACACATGATATCACTCACAAGTAAACACACTGCAGGACTGCTTGTATCGCACATGATACCACACACAAGTAAACACAGTGCAGGACTGTTTGTATCGCACATTATAGCACTGACAAACACGCTGCAGGACTGTTTGTATCGCACATGATATCACACACAATTGAAAACGCTGCAGGACTGCTTTTATCGCACATGATATCACACACAATTAAACACACTGCAAGACTGCTTGTATCACACTTGATATCACAAACAATTAAACACCCTGCAGAACTGATGGTATCACACATGATATCACACACAAGTAAACACAGTGCAGGACTGTTTGTATCGCACAATATATCACAGACAAACACGCTGCAGGATTGCTCGTATCACACATGATATCACAAACAAGTAAACACGCTGCTGGACTGCTTGGATCACACATGATATCACACACAAATAAACACTCTGCAGGATTGCTCGTATCACACATGATATCACAAACAAGTAAACACGCTGCAGGATTGCTTGTATCGCACATTATGTCACACACAAGCAAACACATTGCAAGACTGCTTGCATCACACTTGATATCACAAACAATTAAACACACTGCAGGACTGCTCGTATCACACATGATATCACAAACAAGTAGACACTCTGCAGGATTGCTCGTAATACACATGATATCACAAACAAGTAGACACGCTGCTGGACTGCTTGTATCACACATGATATAACACACAAGTAAACACTCTGCAGGATTGCTCGTATCACACATGATATCACAAACAAGTAAACACGCTGCAGGATTCCTTGTATCGCACATTATGTCACACACAAGTAAACACGCTGCAAGACTGCTTGCATCACACTTGATATCACAAACAATTAAACACACTGCAGGACTGCTCGTATCACACATGATATCACAAACAAGTAGACACACTGCAGGACTGCTCGTATCACACATGATATCACAAACAAGTAGACACTCTGCAGGACTGCTCGTATCACACATGATATCACAAACAAGTAAACACGCTGCAGGATTGCTTGTATCGCACATTATGTCACACACAAGTAAACACACTGCAAGACTGCTTGCATCACACTTGATATCACAAACAATTAAACACACTGCAGGACTGCTCGTATCACACATGATATCACAAACAAGTAGACACGCTGCAGGACTGCTCGTATCACACATGATATCACAAACAAGTAGACACTCTGCAGGACTGCTCGTATCACACATGATATCACAAACAAGTAAACACGCTGCAGGATTGCTTGTATCGCACATTATGTCACACACAAGTAAACACACTGCAAGACTGCTTGCATCACACTTGATATCACAAACAATTAAACACACTGCAGGACTGCTCGTATCACACATGATATCACAAACAAGCAGACACGCTGCAGGACTGCTTGTATCACACATGATATCACAAACAAGCAGACACGCTGCAGGACTGCTTGTATCACACATGATATCACAAACAAGCAGACACGCTGCAGGTCTGCTTGTATCACACATGATATCACACACAAGCAAAATGATTTCGCACATCTATCAAAATGGAACTGAGAAACCTTCAGAAAAGACGATAGTATCCTCTCTGATGTCGTCCCTTAGAAGAGTCGCTGTGATGTCACACATCACATTACTTCTTTGCCTTTTAGTGCAGCACAACAACAGTCTGCAGCACAACAGCACCCACAGTCTGAGTGCAGCTAATGGTTAGCAGGGTGCGTGTGATTAAAGTGATTGCTATGCAGCGCCGCGCCCCGCCACTAACTGCCACACAAGGCCGCTCTGTGTTCTCTCTCTCCGTCTCGCTTTAGTTCTCCGTCTTTGCATGCCGTCCTCCTTCCTTTTCTGCATCTCCCCGTGACGCCGTTTGGCCCGCCCTACAGCCCGCCGGACGGCTTCATTTACATCTGCTTGTTTTTTTTACCTTATATACCGCCTTGTTTATATCCATCTATTTTTTACCACTTATTCCCTTTGGGGTCGCGGGGGGCGCTGGTGCCTATCTCAGCTACAATCGGGCGGAAGGCGGGGTACATCCCGGACAAGTCGCTACCTCATCAAAGGGCCAACACAGAGAGACAGACAGCATTCACACACTAGGGACCATTTAGTGTTGCCAATCAACCTATGTTTATATCCTTTTCAACCTAATATTAGCATGCTAACAGTTAGCATGCAGCATTTTGTCTGAATCTGAAGGGTTTTGCTACAAAATTTGCACAAAAAAAAGTGAGATTGCTAATGTTACTACGCTAGAATGCTAACAGTTAGCATGTGTCAAGTACGAAGTTATCTAAATCTGAGGTGTTTGGCTGTAAAATTGGCTACAGTGAAAAAAAAAGTTAGCATTTTAGCGTACTAACAATAGCAATTTATCAGTTAGCATGTGTCAAGTACAAAGTTATCTGAATCTGAGATGTTTGGCTGTAAAATTTGGCAAAGAAGTTAGCATTTTAGCATATTAAAAATAGCAATCTATCAGTTAGCATGTGTCAAGTACAACGTTATCTGAATCTGAGGTGTTCTGCTGCAAAAATGGCTAAAAATCAGTGAGATTGCTAATGTTAGTACGCTAGAATGCTAACAGTTAGCATGAGTCAAGTATGAAGTTATCTGAATCTGAGATATTTGGCTGCAAAAGTTGGCTTATAATAGTTAACATTTTAGCATAACAATAGCAATTTATCAGTTAGCATGTGTCAAGTACAAAATTGGCTAAAAAAAGTGAGATTGATAATGTTAGTACGCTAGAATGCTAAAAGTTAGCATGAGTCAAGTACGAAGTTATCTTAATCTGTGGTGTTTGGCTATAAAAGTTGGCTAAAATAAGTTAGCATTTTAGCGTCAAACAATAACAAAATATCAATTAGCATGTGTCAAGTACAAAGTTATCTGAATCTGAGGTGTTCTGCTGCAAAATTTGAAGAGAAAAAAGTGAGATTGCTAATGTTAGTACACTAGACTGCTAACAGTTGGGATGAGTCGAGTATGGAAATATCTGAATCTGAGGTGTTTGACTGTAAAAATTGGCAAAAAAAAATAGCATGCTAAAATCTAACATTAGCATGCTAACAATTAGCATGTGCCAAATACAGAGTTATCTGAAACTGAGATGTTTGGCTGTAAAAGTTGGCTAAAAAATGTTAGCATGTTAGCGTACTAACAATAGCAATCTATCAATTAGCATGTGTCATGTAAAAAAATTATCTGAATCTGAGGTGATCTCCTGCAAAATTGTCTAAAAAAGACTGAGATTGCTAATGTTAGTATGCTAGAATGCTAACAGTTAGCATGTGTCAAGTACAAAGTTTTCTGAATCTGAGATAGTTGGCTGGTAAAGTTGGCTTAAAAAGGTTAGCATTTTAGCGTACTAACAATAGCAATCTATCAGGTAGCATGTGTTATGCAAAAAGTTGTCTGAATCTGAGGTGGTCTGCTGCAAATTTGGCTAAAAACAGATAGATTGCTAACAGTTAGCATGAGTCAAGTATGAAGTTATCTGAAACTGAGATGTTTGGCTGTAAAAATTGGCTAAAAAAAGGTAAGCATTTTAGTGTACTAACAATAGCAATTTATCAGTTAGCATGTGTCATGTACAAAGTTATCTAAATCTGAGATGTTTGGCTGTAAAAGTTGGCTAAAAAAAGTTATCATTTTAGTGTACTAACAATAGCAATCTATCAGTTAGCCTGTGTATAGAACAAAGTTATCTGAATCGGAGGTGTTCTGCTGCAAAATTTGCAAAAAAAGGGAGATTGCTTAATGTTGGTACGCTAAACTGCTAACAGTTAGCATGTGTCAAGTACGAAGTTATCTGAATCTGAGATGTTCGGCTGTAAAAATCGGCCCAAAAAATAGCATGCTAAAATCTAACATTAGCATGCAAACAATCAGCATGTGCCAAATACAAAGTTATCTGAATGTGAGACGTTTGGCTGTAAAATTGGCTAAAAAAAAAGTTAGCATGTTAACGTACTAACAATAGCAATCCATCAGTTAGTTTGTGCCAAATACAAAGTTGTCTGAATCTGCGATGTTTGGATGTAAAATTGGCAAAAAAAAGTTAGCATGTTACCGTACTAACAATAGCAATATATCATGTGTCAAGTATAAAGTTGTCTGAATATGAGGTGTTCTGCTGCAAAATTTGCAAAAAAAAAAAGTGAGATTGCTAATGTTAGTACGCTAGAATGTTAACGGTTAGCATGTGTCAAGTACAAAGTTATCTGAATCTGAGATGTTTGGCTGTAAAAATTGGGTAAAAAATGGCATGCTAAAATCTAACATTAGCATGCTAACAATTAGCATGTGCAAAGTACAAAGTTATCTGAATCTGAGATGTTTGGCTGTAAAATTTGCTAAAAAAGTTACCATTTTAGCTTACTAACCATAGCAATTTATCAGTTAGCATGTGTCAAGTACAAAGTTATCTGAATCTGAGATATTTGGCTGTAAAATTTGGCAAAATTTTTTTAGCATTTTAGCAAACCTACAATAGCAATCTATCAGTTAGCATGTGTCAAGTAAAAAGTTATCTGAATCTGAGGTGTTCTGCTGCAAAATTGGCAAAAAAACAGATTGCTAATATTAGTTAGATAGAATGCTAACAGTTAGCATGAGTCAAGTACAAAGTTATCTGAAACTGAGATGTTTGGCTGTAAAACTGGCAAAAAAGTTAGCATTTTAGTGTACTAACAATAGAAATATATCAGTTAGCCTGTGTCAAGTACAAAGTTATCTGAATCTGAGGTGTTCTGCTGTAAAACTATTAAAAAAAAGTTACGGACACCGTTTGGAAACAATTAAGGTATGTAAATAAACATTTAAAACATATTGATGTGTAAATAACTAATTTCCCAAGGGCCTGCAAGTGTTGGTGCTTTAAACAGGAAGTACAAGCGCCTCTACATCTTCAAGCCGTCCATAGCGTTCTACTCGCATAAATCATTTATTCATCACTCCAAGAAACGCTTGTAAGTTTTACAATAGAACTACAACAATTCTTACTTACTAAACCATTTGTACCTGCTATCATATTGTACCGAAGCTAGCATTAGCTAACATGCTAACATGTTTACGAGTGTCTTTGGTAGTATTATTAACTTACAACGGCATTCTTTTTGTACTGTTTCAGTTTTGTAAAGTCACCAAAACATCACAGTCTGTTTTGCTGATTGGCGAGCCAGCTTGCGCAGTTATGACAATGACTTCTGTTTTGTTTGAGCCGCCGTTTTACTGCCCTGTCTCTGACGTGTCTGATGATCGCACTTTTGCAACTGCATCCTGATTTTGGATTCTTAAACTTTTACCACCTCCATTTGCCGGTATTAAAGCGAACCTTATGGACTGTTTGTGTGGCAAGGTGGCCGAATGTGTACGCCATGAAGACGCTCCCCTTCCCCGATACACCCCCCTGTTTGGTTACCGTGCCGACAGCTCAAATTCAATTACCGCGGGCTGTGTGATAATCCCAGCCTGCTGATTGGCCGCTGCTGCCCTCCATCACGCAGGACACAGCATGGGAGGGTTGAACAAAAGGAGGGGGGTACAAGAAGAGTAAATTAAAGCATATAGGCCGCTGGTTTGATCCCCTGCAAGCCCCTGGTATCCTCCGGGCTCGGGCTAAAACAAACACGCCG
Organism: Nerophis ophidion; assembly: GCF_033978795.1. NCBI lineage: Eukaryota > Metazoa > Chordata > Actinopteri > Syngnathiformes > Syngnathidae > Nerophis > Nerophis ophidion. The sequence continues at coordinate 59,455,915 of NC_084619.1, read as the reverse complement.
TCCTCTTAAAAAAGGCCGCGCCGTAATCCGCACGTAATCACCGGGGGCGGCCAACACACACACACACACACACACACATACACGGGGTGCATGTGTGTGTTTTTCTTTTCGAAGCCATTAGCCAAATTCCACATCGCCGACGCGCGGCTTGGAGCGGAAAATTGTCGGTGAAAGTCCGTTTGTGGAAAAAAAACGAAAAAAAAAAAAATCAGGGTGACAGGAACCACTTTGGGGGATTTACGAGGTGTAGAAAAAAAAAAAAAACGGATTGGAAACCCAGGATGAAAAAAACAAGCAACTGTGACTACTTGCTGCTTCTTAATAACAAAATATGACAAACAGCTTCCAGTGTGACCAGGTCAAGCGCGAAAATACCTAAAATATGACACTGAAATGCTAATGTTAGCATGTGTCGTATGACTGAGATGCATGGCAGCGAAAATGTGCTCAGAAAACAGTTAGCATGCTAACGGTTAACATATGTGAAGTACCAATTTAGAGGAGTCTATTGGGAAAATTAGCAAAAAATAAGTAGCATGCTAATGTAAGCGTGCTACTTCTATCAGGCTAACAGTTACAGTTATACGACTGAGGTTTACGGCTGTGAAATTAGCTAAAAAAAAGTTTGCATGTTAATGCTAGCATGCTAACAGATAGCATAAGTCATGTACCAAGTTATGTGACGCTAAAGTTCATGGCTGTAAAATTAGCGAAGAAAGTTAGCATATTAACATGGCATGCTAACAGATGGAATAAGTCACGTACCAAAATTATACGACTCTGAGGTTAACGGCTGTGAAATTAGCTAAAAAAAAGTTTGCATGTTAATGCTAGCATGCTAACAGATAGCGTACTGCATGTAACAAGTTGTGTGACGCTAAAGATTATGGCAGTGAAATTAGCTACGAAAGTTATTATGTTTATGTGAGCATGCTAACAGATGGAATGAGTAACTTACCAAGTTATACGACTCAGGTTTAAGGCTGCGAAATTAGCTAAAAAAAAGTTAGCATGCTAATGCTAGCATGCTAACATATAGCATAAGTCGGATACCAAGTTGTATGACATTTAAAGTTTATGGCTGCCAAATTAGCTGAGAAAGTTAGCATGTTAACATGAGCATGCTAACAGATGGAATAGGTTACGTGCCAAGTTATACGACTGAAGTTTGCCGCTGTGATATTTTAGCAAAGAAAGTTAGCATTTTAACATGCTAACGGATCGAATAAGTCATGTACCAAAATTATACGACTCTGAGGTTAACGGCTAAGAAATTAGCTAAAAAAAAGTTTGCATGTTAATGCTCGCATGCAAACTTCTGACGGTATGGTGGACCAAAAAATAACGGTCCTTTGAAGGAAAACCTTTTTAAATGACAGTCAGATCCATTCTGAAGATGCCCAAGGGATTTTTAAGCTTTGGCCCATACACATGTTTACTGAAAAGTAAACATGTTTAACATCTAATTTGAACTTTTATTTTTTTTTAATGGTCCTCTGTAGTCATGTACAAAAGTGTGTCAATTATGTAAAATTATTTAAATTTGGTCCCCCATGAACCATATTAACTCTTTTTCCACATGGTCCCCAGTAAGTATGATCAGCACATTACTTCATCAATCCAGAGATTTAAAGACGTGTATGAGCTAGCTGGGCAGTGGCCATTTTATCTAAACAATTTTTATGCCTCCACAACCTGTAGAAAGGGTGGTCCCCACAAGTACTGATCAACAACTTGGTCCCCATTCCAAATGATAAGCAGCATGTGTGTGTGTGTGTGTGTTTGTGTGTGTGTGTGTGTGTGTGTGTGTGTGTGTGTGTGTGTGTGTGTGTTTTGGCAATACTTACTTAATGGGGACATCGCTATGTTTACACAGTCACCTTTAGGGGACTTCTGACGGTATGGGGACCCAAAAAAAACAAGTCTCCTAAAGATAAACCTTTTTTAAATGATAGTCAGATCCATTCTGAAGATGCCGAAGTGATTTTTAAGCTTTGGCCCATAAACATGTTTACTGAAAAGTAAACATGTTTAACATCTAATTTTAACTTTTTAATTTTTCATTGGTCCTCAGTAGTCACGTACAAATGTGTGTGAATTATGCAAATGTATTTAAATATGGTCACCATGAACCATATTAACTCTTTTTCCTCAGGGTCCCCACTAAGTATGATCAGCACATTACTTCATCAATCCAGAGATTTTTTTATGCCTCCACAACCTGTAGAAAGGGTGGTCCCCACAAGTACTGAACGACAACTTGGTCCCCATTCCAAATGATAACCAGCTAACGTACGTGTGTGTGTGTGTGTGTGTGTGTGTGTGCGTGTGTGTGTGTGTGTGTGTGTGTGTGTGGGTGTGTGTGTGTGTGTGTGTGTGTGTGTGTGTGTGTGTGTGTGTACAATCATTAGAGCACACTGAGTGAGTCCTCACATATTTCACATTCCTGCAGGAAGTCAATCACAAACACGTTGACTGTCGGACTCTTGGCAGGATTTTAACACACAAAATGCTAACAAAAACTAAAAAAAAAATGTTTTAAGTATTTGGTTGATTTTGTTTAATTATGATTGTGTTTTCTGATTTTAATTAGAATATTTTTTTTCCTTATGTTCTTTTCCTGTATAGAAATTTGAATTGTCTCGTTTACAAGTTGTGCTCTATGAATAGAATAACTGAGATATACTCGAATTTGTCGACTCATCGTATTTTTACGGACCGCCTCTTCAATTTGATATGCTAACAATTTAGATGAAAACTACGGGTGATAAAAAATAATCGATTCATAGCCGAATCACTATTTTGATTCTGGTTCGCAATCAATACCAAAGACTATAAAAATGGGACCGGTTGCCTCCCTGTTTGGCACTCAGCATCAAGGGTTGGAATTGGGGGTTAAATCACCAAAAATTATTCCCGGGCGTGGCCACTGCTGCTGCTCACTGCTCCTCTCACCTCCCAGGGGATGATAAAATGGGTCAAATGCAGAGAATATTTATTGTGACAATCATTGGAAAAGAAAGAAATAATTCAAAATGTTCAATATTTTTTGGTTGTTTTATTTATTCAATTTTTTAAGAATACATTTTTAAAAGCGCATATATGTTTGTCTAACCTGCGCTTAAATATTGCAGCTTCACCACATTCCTTATTTTAATTTGTTTATTGGCTTTATTTTTTTAGCGCGTTCTTGTATCAGCTATAATTGGTGTGTAAAAAAAAATGTGTTTCGCAAACAAAGAAATACGAAGGGAATGCTCTGCAAAGAACAAATGGAATGCTGGACGACAGCAAAAACTTACGTCCACGGCTGGAAACGACTGTCAAAGAAGGCTCGACTATAAATAGTCCTTACTGTTAGCCGCAAAGAGGTGCGCGGAAGTGCTCAGGGCCCACAGGAAAAACACAAACAAAACAGGAAGAGCCACCAAAATAAAAGCGCAGGGTAGGAACTAAAACTGTGCAAAGGAGAACACTAAAAAAATAACTAAATAAAGCAGAAATCTCTACAACATTTTTTTTAACAGGTGTAAATTCCGGACTATAAGACAGAACTTTTTTTCCTACACTTTGACCCATGCGGCTTATAAGACGGTGCGGCGAAAAGGTGGATTTTTCTTTACTGAAGCCATTAAAAAATGTTGAAAAAAAACCCCACAGTCCAAAACAAGCAAAAACGCTTTAAAAAACAATTTGTTTGTGCTATGGGGCCATCAGTTGGAGGCGTTTACTCACAGCGTCCTTCCATAGCGGTCTACCCGTTTGTAAGTTCTACAATATAACTATTGTGACTGTCGTTCCAACTCTGTACATTAGAAGGCATGTTTAAAGATTCACTTTTTCAAAATAAAAGCGCAAGTGCATCCAATATTGATTCATATACTTTCTGAACCTTTTACTCTCCTTTTTTTTGACGCACTGCCTTCAGGAGAGAGCGAGAGACGCCAAAACAAATAAAGCTACTTCGTTGGTCCTCGGCGCAATTTTACGACACCTACGTAAACGGGAAACCGCCTGTAGGTTACCCTTCTCGCCAATAGGGGGCGCATTGTGACGAATGAGCAAGTCCTCCACCGTGCGCCTACTTATGAGGACAGGAAATGTGTCGCCGTGGCAATAAACGTATCCGACGCGCTTAAAAAAGTAAACAGAATGCAAAAATGCCTAATGATATTTGACAACATGGCCTTTATTTTAATCTAATTATGTCATCTGGTATCCGAAGTAATAAAGGGCCGGCTGGATGTCATAACGAGCATGAGGATGTACGTTGCTCCTCATTATGATGACGTTTTTATTCCGCTCGTTACACAACCACGCAGGAATCCGCACGAGGGAGCTTTGTGTGACGGCGGGACTTCAAAATAAAAGACATTGTCACTTTTCATAAAGTTCCTGCATATCTCACGGGGTCTAGTCTCCGTGGAGCAGGGGTGTCCAAAGCACATTCTAGAAATAAAAATTACAGAAAATAATAATATAACAAGTGGAATAAGTTGAAACCTGCCGTGTCAGCTGTTTTTTTTTTCTTTAAAATTGTCAGAGCTCAAGTGTTGAAATGTTTAAAGTTTTTTTTTTTTTTTTTTTTAAGTGTGCCTTATTCTTAACACTTGAGTGGGGCCCTTTTGGATCCTTAAGAAGTTTGATGGATTAAAAAACAAAAAAAAAGGTTTATTGCTCAAAAAACAATAATGAATCAAAATCAATGTTATACATTTTTGACTTATATTATATTAATTTAGATATCCATAAATTAATATAATATAATATGTATATTTGAAAATATAACTATATATGAATAGATGATACATAAGTATATTTGTATAGTTGAAAATATAACTATATATGAATATAATAGAATCACATGTATATTTATGTAATTGAAAATCCATCCCATCCATCCATTGTCTACCGCTTATTCCCTTTCGGGGTGGCGGGGGGCGCTGGCGCCTATCTCAGCTACAATCGGGCGGAAGGCAGCGTACACCCTGGACAAGTCGCCACCTCATCGCAGGGCCAACACAGATAGACAGACAACATTAAATAAATAAATAAATAAATAAATAAATGGGTTGTACTTGTATAGCGCTTTTCTACCTTCAAGGTACTCAAAGCGCTTTGACACTACTTCCACATTTACCCATTCACACACACATTCACACACTGATGGAGGGAGCTGCCATGCAAGGCGCCAACCAGCACCCATCAGGAGCAAGGGTGAAGTGTCTTGCTCAGGACACAACGGACGTGACGAGGTTGGTACTAGGTGGGAATTGAACCAGGGACATTCGGGTTGCGCACGGCCACTCTCCCCACTGCGCCACGCCGTCCCTAACATTCACACTCACATTCACACACTAGGGCCAATTTAGTGTTGCCAATCAACCTATCCCCAGGTGCATGTCTTTGGAAGTGGGAGGAAGCCGGAGTACCCGGAGGGAACCCACGAATTCACGGGGAGAACATGCAAACTCCACACAGAAAGATCCCGTGCCTGGATTTGAACCCAGGACTGCAGGAACTTCGTATTGTGAGGCAGACGCACTAACCCCTCTGCCACCGTGAAGCCCGTAATTAAAAATATAACTATATAATATAATAATCAATAGGTGTATTTGTAAATTTAAAATATAACTATATATGAATATAATGGAATTGTATGTCTATTTGTATAGTTGAAAACATAACTATAATAGAATGATAAATATATACATTTGTATAGTTGAAAATATAACTATTATAGAATGATAAATATGTATACTTGTATAGTCTAAAATATAACTATACATGAATATAATAGAATGGTGTGTATATTTGTATAGTTGAAAAAATAACAATAATAGAATGATGAATATATATATATTTGTATAGTTGAAACTTTAACTATATATAGCTTTCCTCCTCTCTAAGGTTCTCATAGTCATCATTGTCACCGACGTCCCACTGGGTCATTATTGTCACCAATGTCCCACTGGGTGTGAGTTTTCCTACCGAGGATGTCGTGGTGGTTTGTGCAGCCCTTTGAGACACTAGTGATTTAGGGCTATATAAGTAAACATTGATTGATTGATTGATTGATATACTTATAATCGACTGATAAGTATATTTATATAGTTGAAAATATAACTATATAACAGAATGATGAATAGGTATATGTGAATAGTTGAAAATATAACTATATATGTATATAATAGAATAGTATGTCTATTTGTATAGTTGAAAATATAACTATAATAGAGTGATAAATATTTACATTTGTACAGTTGACAATATCTCTATATATAATTATAATAGGCTGATAAGTATTTTTGTATAGTTAAATACATGTATATATATATATATATATATATATATATATATATATATATATGTATATATATATATATATATATATATATATATATATATATATATATATATATATATATATATATATATACGGAATGACAAATATGTATATTTGTATAGTTGAAAATTTAACTATAATAGAATGATAAATATGTATATTTGTATAGTTGAAAATATAACTATTAATGAATATAATAGAATCACTTATTAATTTATATAGTTGAAAATAATATTACTATATAATGAATGATAAATAGGTATATTTATATAGTAGAAAATATAACTATATATGAATATAGATTGATATGTATATGTATATAGTTGAATATATAACTATATAACAATGATAACTAGGTATATGTGTAAAGTTGAAAAAAAACTATATATGAATATAATAGAATTATATGTCTATTTGTATAATTGAAAATACAACTATAATAGAATGATAAATATGTACATTTGTATGGTTTGAAAATATAACTATATATCATTATTTTAGACTGATATGTATATTTGTATAGTTAAACACATAACTATATACGTGTATAACAGAATGATATATTTGTATAGTTGAATATAATAAGATATGTATATTTGTATAGTTGAAAATACAACCGGTGGTCCGACAGAGCGGCAGGGCACGCTTGAGCCCGGCCCAAAATGGCGGCGAGGAGGCGGAGAATTCGAGGCGAGCGGCGAGGCGGGACGTGCCGGGAGCGACCCCACAAGCGAGATCCGGTGCGTGGATGGCGCACCTGGATACGATTGACGTATCTCCTCTCAATGTATAAATGGGGAGAAGGAGGAGAAAACGGGCAGAAGGAGTTGGAGAGCCCGCACCAGAGACAGAGAGCAAGAGGCAGACGAGAGGCAGTGGAGAAGGAAGTAGCTGCAAAGTGACCCGACCTACACTAAGGTTTATTTGAAAAAATAAACAAAAGTCAAACCTGCTCAAGATTGTCCTTCCTTGGTGGTCAATGGAACCCGCACGACGGCATGAATCCGTCACAACTATATATGAATATAATAGAATGATAAATATGTATATTTGTATAGTTGAAAATAGATTTATACAATAGAATGCTAAATACATATTTGTATCGTTGAATGACTGGGATGATTAAATGGGCAGAGAAGAGCCCCCTTCCCCTCTTCTGCTCCTCCCTCTCTCTCGCTCTCTTTTCACGCCCCCTCCCTCTCCCTCTCCCTCTCCCTCTCCCTCTCTCTCCCTCTCTCTCTCTCGGCGGGGGACGGACGCGTCATTGACGGCAACATCTCCAGACGGCAGCCAGGAGGAGCGAGAAGGATGCTGCGCTGACATCGCTCCCCTGCTCTCTCACCAGCTGGACTCTACAGTGGATCTTCTCTGCTTGTGGACTGTGGATCTTCTCACACCTGGCTTAGTGTTTTTGGTTTGCCATTTTCTAACCGGGAGGAATTTTTTTTTAATTGTACTTTTATTTTTTGGTGGACTCTTGGAGGTAAGCAGCACTTGATGGTGTGGAATGTTCCTGGATCCTTGGTGATTATTGGGGGGGGGGGGGGGGGGGGGGGGGGGAGACAGATGGAGCTTAATTGTCTTTTAGAGGCAAGTGTGTGTGTGTGTGTGCAACTTAACCCCCCCCCCCCCCCCCCAACCCCCTCCTCACCAGTATCCTCCATGAGAACCAGTGTCCTCTGCAGTGGACGTTTGTCCCGTGCATCCCAGCGTTCTCCGGTGAGGAACGTAACAGAATGATCCCTCCAGGGGATGTTCTTGAGGGAAAGGTGCAATTGTTGCACGAGGTGAAGCGGGAAAAGATGGAGGACGGGGGTCTCCTCCTCCTCCATGCCGGAGATGCTTTCTGCAGCTGTAGACTAGACGTCCGGAGGGAACCGTCTCGCGAACAATACTTCATCTCAAACTCCTGCGGTTACCTCTGGAAAAAAAAAAAGGAAGGGAAAAAAATGGAGGGGTGCTGGGAGTAATTACTAGGCACGGGCTTTTATTTTGGTGAGCCGTTTGTGGTTTTTTTTTTGCTGCTTTTATGTTTGCCTTCTCCAAAGTTGCAGTCGTGGCTTTTCTCCCTCCTTGCGTCCACGTTTCATCACTTCGTGACCCCGATGTCCTCTCTGGAGGCGTCCCGCTCCGCCGGTGTCTGCTGGAGTCGTCCTGAGCTCTGTTGTGTTGGAAGTCATTGTTGATGTCGTGTGTGTGTGTGTGTGTGTGTGTGTGTGTGTGTGTGTGTGTGTGTGTGTGTGTGTGTGTGTGTGTGTGTGTGTGTGTGTGCGTGTGTGTGTGTGTGCGTGTCCCCGCCGCACTAAACGCAGCTTCTGGTTGGATTCGCTCGCGATGCGCCCGAAATCTGCAAGCTGCTGCTGGCTGGCAACCAAACACACACAAATTGAAGGATGTTCATCTCGGGAATCTTCACTTTCAGATTGTGTCGTTCAACCTATACCAATATAAATCCCCCTAGAGGGTCCCATTGTCCTCTGGAGTGGACGTTTGTCTCGCGAGTGTACTATGCAGGGCAACATGTATGTCGCCGGTGTGCTCTGCAGTGGACATTTGTCAAAAGTGTCCTCTACAGTGGACATGTGTGTAGCCGGTGTCCTCTATAGTGGACATTTGTCAAAAGTGTCCTCTACAGTGGACATGTGTGTAGCCGGTGTCCTCTATAGTGGACATTTGTCAAAAGTGTCCTCTACAGTGGACATGTGTGTAGCCGGTGTCCTCTATAGTCGACATTTGTCAAAAGTGTCCTCTACAGTGGACATGTGTGTAGCCGGTGTCCTCTATAGTGGACATTTGTCAAAAGTGTCCTCTACAGTGGACATGTGTGTAGCCGGTGTCCTCTATAGTCGACATTTGTGTAGCCGGTGTCCTCTATAGTGGACATTTGTGTAGCCCTTGTCCTTGCTAGTGTCCTCTACAGTGGTCATTTGTCAAAAAAGTGTCCTCTACAGTGGACATTTGTGTAGCAGCTGTCCTCTATAGTGGACATTTGTGTAGCCCTTGTCCTTGCTAGTGAGCTCTACAGTGGACATTTGTCAATAAAGTGTCCTCTACAGTGGACATTTGTTTAGCCGGTGTCCTCTATAGTGGACATTTATGTAGCCCTTTTCCTTGCCAGAGTTCTCTGCAGTGGACATTTGTCAAACGTGTCCTCTACTGTGGAAATTTGTGTAGCCCCTTGTCCTTTATAGTGAACATTTCTGCACCCTTTGTCCTTTATAGTGGACATTTGTGTAGCATGTGTCCTCTACAGTGGACATTTGTGTAGCCGGTGTCCTCTATAGTGGACATTTGTGTAGCCCTTGTACTTGCCAGTGTGCTCTACAGTGGATATTTGTCAAAAGTGTCCTTTACAGTGGACATTTGTGTAGCCCTTTTCCTTGCCAGTGTGCTCTGCAGTGGACATTTGTCAAAAGTGTCCTCTGTAGTGGACATTTGTGTAGCCCTTGTCCTTGCTAGTGTGCTCTACAGTGGACATTTGTCAAAAGTGTCCTCTACAGTGGACATTTGTGTAGCCCCTGTCCTTGCCAGTGTGCTCTACAGTGGACATTTGTCAAAAGTGTCCTCTGTAGTGGACATTTGTGTAGCCCTTGTCCTTGCTAGTGTGCTCTACAGTGGACATTTGTCAAAAGTGTCCTCTACAGTGGACATTTATGTAGCACTTGTCCTTGCCAGTGTGCTCTACAGTGGACATTTGTCAAAAGTGTCCTCTACAGTGGACATTTGTGTAGCCCTTGTCCTTTATAGTCAACATTTCTACAGCCCTTGTCTTTTATAATGGACATTTCTGCGGACCTTGTCCTTTATAGTGGACATTTCTGCAGCCCTTTGTCCTTTATAGTGGACATTTGTGTAGCATGTGTCCTCTACAGTGGACAGGTGTGTAGCCGGTGTCCTCTGTAGTGGACATTTGTGTAGCCTTGTCCCTGCCAGTGTGCTCTACAGTGGACATTTGTCAAAAGTGTCCTCTGTAGTGGACATGTGTAGCCCTTGTCCTTGCCAGTGTGCCCTACAGTGGACATTTGTCAAAAGTGTCCTTTACAGTGGACATTTGTGTAGCCCCTGTCCTTAATAGTGAACATTTCTGCACCCTTTGTCCTTTATAGTGGACATTTGTGTAGCATGTGTCCTCTACAGTGGACATTTGTGTAGCCCTTGTCCTTTATAGTCAACATTTCTACAGCCCTTGTCTTTTATAGTGGAAATTTCTGCGGAACTTGTCCTTTATAGTGGACATTTCTGCAGCCCTTTGTCCTTTATAGTGGACATTTGTGTAGCATGTGTCCTCTACAGTGGACATTTGTGTAGCCATTGTCCTTGCCAGTGTGCTCTACAGTTGACATTTGCTCGAAAGTGTCCTCTGTAGTAGACATTTGTGTAGCCCTTGTCCTTGCCAGTGTGCTCTACAATGGACATTTGTCAAAAGGGTCCTTTACAGTGGACATTTGTGTAGCCCTTGTCCTTTATAGTGAACATTTCTGCACCCTTTGTCCTTTATAGTGGACATTTGTGTTGCATGTGTCCTCTACAGTGGAAATTTGTGTAGCCGGTGTCCTTTATAGTCAACATTTGTGTAGCCCCTGTCCTTGCCAGTGTGCTCTACAGTGGACATTTGTGTAGCTCTTGTCCTTGCCAGTGTGCTCTACAGTGGACATTTGTCAAAAGTGTCCTTTACAGTGGACATTTGTGTAGCCTTGTCCTTTATAGTGAACATTTCTGCACCCTTTGTCCTTTATAGTGGACATTTGTGTAGCATGTGTCCTCTACAGTGGATATTTGTGTACTCTGTGTCCTCTACAGTGGCTATTTGAGGGGAAAGTGTCCTTTAAAGTGGACATTTGTCGAGACAATCTCCTCTATAGTGGACATTTGTGTACTCTGTGTGCTCTACAGTGGACATTTGTGGGGATCAAGTCCTTTAAAGTGGACATTTGTCGAGACAGTGGACATTTGTGTAGCATGTGTCCTCTACAGTGGATACTTGTGGGGACGGTGTCCTTTAAAGTGGACATTTGTCGAGACAATGTCCACTATAGTGGAAATTTGTGTAGCCAGTGTGCTCTACAGTGGACATTTGTGTAGCCATTGTCCTTTATAATGGACATGTGTGTAGCCTGTGTTTTCTACAGTGGATATTTTGTGGGGGACCGTGTCCCTTTAAAGTGGACATTTGTCGAGACAATGGCTTTTATAGCGGACATTTGCGCAGCCAGTGTGCTCTACAGTGGACATTTGTGTAGCCCTTGTCCTTTATAGTGGACATTTGTGTAGCCTGTGCTCTACAGTGGACATTTGACATTTGGGGGGGGGGGGCATGTCCTTTAAAGTGGACATTTGTGGGGACTGTCTTCTATTGTGGAAATTTGTGGAGACAGTGTCCTCTGCTGGGAACATCTGTGTAGCTAGTGTCTACAGTGGATATATGTGTAGCTAGTGTCCCCTACAGTGGACATTTGTGGAGACAGTGTCCTGTATTGCGGACATTTGTGTAGCCGGTGTCCTCTACAGTGGACATTTGTGGAGAAAGTGTCCGGTATTGCGGACATTTGTGTAGTCGGTGTCCTATACAGTGGACATTTATGTAGCCGGTGTCCTCTACAGTGGACATTTGTTTACCCCTTGTCCTTTATAGTGGACATTTGTGTACCCGGTGTCCTCAACAGTGGAGATTTGCATAGTGGTGTCCTCTACAGTAGACATTTGTGGAGTATTTGTCCTCTTCAGTGGACATTTGCGTAGCGGTGTTCTCTAAAGCAGACATTTGTGGAGTGTGTGTCCTCTACAGTTAACATTTATGGAGTGTGTGTCCTTTACAGTGGACATTTGTGGAGAATGTGTCCTCTACAGTGAACATTTGTGGAGTATGTGTCCACTATAATAGACATTTGTGTAAGCCAGTGCCCTCTGTAGAGGACATTTGTGGAATATGTGTCTTATACAGTGGACATTTGTGAGCTAGCATCCTCTACAGTGGACATTTGTGGAGCTTCCGTCCTCTATTGTGGACCGTTGTGGAGTAAGTGTCTTCTACAGTAGACATTTGTGGAATATGTGTCCTCTACAGTGGACATTTATGGAGTATGTGTCCTCTATAGTGGACATTTGTGGAGAATGTGTCCTCTACAGTGAAAATTTGTGGATTATGTGTCATATATAGTGGACATTTGTTTAGCCAGTGCCCTCTGTAGTGGACATTTGTGGAGTATGTGTCCTCTACAGTGGAAATTTGTGGAGCTAGTGTCCTCTGAAGAGGACTTTTTTGGAGCTTGCTTCCTGTATTGTGGACATGTGTGGAGAATGTGTCCTCTACAGTGGACATTTGTGTATCTTGTGTGCGCTATAGTGGACATTGTTGGAATATGTGTCCTCTACAGTGGATATTTATGGAGTGTGTGTCCTCTACAGTGGACATTTGTGGAGTATGTGTCCTCTACAGTGGGTATTTGTGGAGCTAGCAGCCTCTATAGTGGACATTTTTGGAGCTTGCCTCCTTTATTGTGGACATTTGTGGAGAATGTGTCCTTTAACAGTGGACATGTGTGTACCTTGTGTCCTCTATAGTGGACATTTGTGGAGTATATGTCCTCTACAGGGGACATTTGTGGAGTATGTGTCCTCTACAGCGGATATTTGTGGAGTATGTGTCCTCTACAGTGGACATTTGTGGAGTATGTGTCCTCTACAGTGGACATTTGTGGAGGATGTGTCCTCTACAGCGGATATTTGTGGAGTATGTGTCCTCTACAGTGGACATTTGTGGAGTATGTGTCCTCTACAGTGGACATTTGTGGAGGATGTGTCCTCTACAGCGGATATTTGTGGAGTATGTGTCCTCTACAGTGGACATTTGTGGAGTATATGTCCTCTACAGTGGACATTTGTGGAGGATGTGTCCTCTACAGCGGATATTTGTGGAGTATGTGTCCTCTACAGTGGACATTTGTGGAGTATGTGTCCTCTACAGTGGACATTTGTGGAGGATGTGTCCTCTACAGTGGATATTTGTGGAGTATGTGTTTCTACAATGGGCATTTGTGGAGCTAGCGTCCTCTATAATGGACATTTGTGGAGTAGGTGTCCTTTTACAGTGGACATGTGTGTACCTTGTGTCCTCTATAGTGGACATTTGTGGAGTATATGTCCTCTACAGTGGACATCTGTGGAGTGTGTGTCCTCTACAGTGGACATTTGTGGAGTATGTTGTCCACTATAGTGGACATTTGTGTACCTAGTGTCCTCTATAGTGTACATTTGTGTACCTAGTGTCCTCTACAGTGGACATCTGTGGAGCTAGTGTCCTCTACAGTGGACATTTGTGGAGTATGTGTCCTCTACAGTGGACATCTGTGGAGTATGTTGTCCACTATAGTGGACATTTGTGTACCTAGTGTCCTCTATAGTGGACATTTGTGGAGTATGTGTCCTCTACAGTGGACATCTGTGGAATGTGTGTCCTCTACAGGGACATTTGTGGGGTATGTGTCCACTATAGTGGACATTTTGTGTACCTGGTGTCCTACAGTGGACATTTGTGGATCTAGTGTCCTCTGCAGTGGACATTTTTGGAGCTAGCGTCCTCTGTAGTGGACACGCACCAAAGTGTGAAATACGTAAGAATTTGAAATCGGCCCCAGAGAAATGTCCACTACAGAGGACGCTGGCTCTCACTTTTGGACGGGGGACATACACAAATCCAGCAATTAGACACCCCCCTCCCCCCAGCCCATCCCTCTCCTCTTTGAGGTCTTCTCCGCTGACACTTGGTACTTTCCACTCCAAAAGCGGCGCAGCTGAAGACTCGTTCAAAGACGGCGTCTGATGTGGTTCCTCCAAGCCCCGCCCACTGGAGCCACTTGAAAGTGGCCGCATGAGCTTTGAGGAGCACGAGCGCTTCATTTATCACGCCGTGATCGTCGTATTTATATTTCAACGGGCGCCAGCTGCCGCTCCTCACCGGGAGAGAGCCAAAGGTTCCGGTGAGGGCGAAGGCGAAGGCGAAGGCGTCATTCCGCGCTCGACAACAGAGGGAGCTGTTGGCCTTCGCTGCAACACAACATCTGCACTTTCATTTTCTTACCTAAAAGCTGCTGCTCGTCCCCGGAGGGCTGCACTCAGAGATGGAGGTCCTCGGTCTCCCCGGGGGACACCAGATTTAATCCGACACACAAGTCCAGTCTGCACAAGACCGGCTTCTGTTCCCTCCCAGACGGAGAGGTGGGGGGGAAGGGAGTAGAAGGGGGACTTCTACCATTTTGCCCTGGTGACACATTCTTCGACCTGTCTCTCTCGCTCTCGTCCACACTTTGTCCCTTTCCCTCCATGAAGACCTGGAATAATCGTCTTGATTATGAGAGGAGTCAGACAGGAGTGTGAGGAGTGTGGAATGAGTGGTGCTGACCTGTGGTCCTGGAACACCACCCTGACGCCTCGGTCTGCTCCTGATCCCAAGTCCCTTCAGGTGTGGACCTGGTTGTCCATTAAGGTGTGGACCTGGAAGCAAACACCCTACTTTTAATCCCGGGCTTCCCCGACACAACAGGAGAGTCACAACATTGCATCTCAGTCAATATCTTGGCTATATGATAATGTTGTGTAAAATATTGACATTTCGATACCAATTCGATACCAACACACAAATGATATTTTGATACCTGCTATTTGCAGTATCTTCAGTACCGAATACTGTACAACACTTGCATGAGTAAGGGTACAAATCATTGTAGCTATATTTAGCGAGTAGAAGTACATATTTGTAGCTATATTTAGCGAGTAGAAGTACATATTTGTAGCTATATTTAGTGAGTAGTAGTACATAATTGTTGCTATATTTAGCGAGTAGAAGTACATATTTGTAGCTATATTTAGCGAGTAGTAGTACATAATTGTTGCTATATTTAGCGAGTAGAAGTAAATATTTGTCGCTATATTTAGTTAGTATAGGTACATATTTGTAGCTATATTTAGCGAGTAGAAGTACATATTTGTAGTTATATTTAGTGAGTAAGCGTACATATGTATAGCTATATTTAGCGAATAGGGGTACATATTTGTAGCTATATTTAGCGAGTAGGGGTACATATTTGTAGCTATATTTGTGAGTAGAGGTACATATTTGTAGCTATATTTAGTGAGTAGAGGTAAATATTTGTAGCTATATTTAGTGAGTAGAGGTAAATATTTTCAGCTATATTTAGCAAGTAGGTGTACATATTTGTAGTTATATTTAGTTAGTAGAATTACATATTTGTAGCTATATTTAATGAGTAGAGTCACATATTTGTGGCTATATTTAGCGAGAAAAGGTACATATTTGTAGTTATATTTAGTGAGTAGGAGTACATATTTGTAGCTATATTTAGTGAGTAGAAGTACATATTTCCAGCTATATTTAGCGAGTAGGGGTATTTATAACTATGTTTGATGATTAGGGGTACGCATTTGTAGCTATATTTAGCGAGTTGTTGTGCACTTTTCTACCACTTGTGGCAGTAATGACAATAACAAGCAGGATCAATCTGGAGCTCAAGTCACAGTAAAGTTTCTTAAGCACCAAAAATATGACTAAAGTGGTGAAGCTGTATTTTTATTTGCATTTTAATTTTATTGATAGGTTTAGTAAGAAACATATTTACTATTATTTTAGTTTTTTTTTGTTTTGTTATTTTGTGTTTATAATTACTTATGTTTTCTAATCAGCCTGGCCTAAGCCTAAAGTTTACATGTTCAAGAAATAACAGTCAGAGAGATCTTTAGAGTTATTTTCTGGCCAAATGATGACATCTCTTGTTACGTACTGCGGCTTTAAGCGCCGCTATTATTGCGATTGTGCTTTTTGGCGGGGTTTTTAACGTGTTAATGTCAGAGTGGGACTGTTACATACTGTTGCTTTAAGTGCAACGAGGTTGACCCAAGCGCTGCTTACTACCCACCACAATGGAGCGGGTGGTCTGGGGTCACCGCGGTTACAGCGGAGAGGTCCGAGTTAGCGACACTATTGAGAGGCGTGAGAATTACATATCGCGGCTTTAAGTGGTGTGGAAGGGCTGGTACTGGAAGTCGTTACGGTGACGAGCTAATAAGCTACTTGTAGCATCCTGTTGTGGAGGACAAACTGGTACTCGGGTTGTCCCGATATCAACATCTTGGTACCGATACCGAAATGTATTTCGATAGTTTTGTTAATAAAAAGGAATGTCATTATTGGCTTTATTTTTGCAGAAAATAGGATTTCAAAAAAATATAGATGTAATCCGTATAGTATCAAGTATATATCGATTGTTATCGTTACTATCGATATCTGTGTAGATCCACCCATGTGTTTACATTTTCACACACACACGAGGTGTGGCAAGATTATTCTCTGCATTTGAGCCATCATTCTTGATCACCCCCTGGGAGGTGAGGGGAGCAGTGAGCAGCAGCGGTGGTCTCGCCCGGGAATAATTTTTGAGTCATTGGTACTTTAAATTAACAATTGAGGAGCACTAGTTTGCCGTTACCGGTGAGCTATTGTATCCTGCGTAGTGAAGCATGTTCAGCTATTCCTCGTCCTGAGGGATGATACTTGAAAGAAACATTATTTGTCTCCACGGCGACGGCGGTTAGTGATTTCGAAGGAGCTGTAACATGACAGGAGGACAGTAGCCGCTAGCTGGCTTTGTTTGCAAGCATGCAAAAGGATGCTTCGGTGCTTATATTTCCACCTTCATCATTAGTTTCGAATCATCTGTCTTCACACCGTTTCTGCTTGCATGTGTTCCGTGTGTGTGTGTGTTGACTCACGCGCCCCTCGGCTCATACAACCTGTATCGTCACCACGATTAGAAATAACCATTAATAATAACCTTTTTTGTGTGTGTGTGTGTGTGTGTGTGTGTGCGTGAGTGTGTTCTGGCAATTCTTACTTAATGGGGACATCGCTCTGTTTACACACCTTTAGGGGGCTTCTGACGGTATGGGGACCGGAAAAAAAACAGGTCCCCTAAAGGGAAACCTTTTTAAATGATAGCCAAATCCATTTTGAAGATGCCTAAGTGATGTTTACTGGTTGGTTTGTGAGTGAACTTTTTTTTTTTAAATGGTCCTCGGAAGTCACGAACAAATTTCTGTGAATAATGCAAAATTATTTAAATTTGGTCCCCATGAACCATATTAACTCTTTTTCCCCAGGGTCCGCAGTAAGTATGATCAGCACATTACTTCATCAATCCAAAGATTTAAAGACAAGTATGAGATAACTGGGCAGTGGCCATTTTACCACATTTATTTTATGCCTCCACAACCTGTAGAAAGGGTGGTCCCCACAAGTTCTGAACAACAACTTGTTCCCCATTCCAAATAATAACCAGTATGTGTGTATATGTGTATGTGTGTACGTGTGTGTGTGTGTGTGTGTGTGTGTGTGTGTGTGTGTGCGTGTGTGTGTGTGTGTGTGTGTGTGTGTGTGTGTGTGGCCGCGATCGATGTTAATTCGGGATTAAGGAGCGAAGTCATCGATTAGGCTATTGATGATCAGAAGGCAGCGTGGACGGCCTTATTGAGGGGGCGAGAATGAGAATTGATTAGCTCAGATAGGGAGCAGTATTGATTAGAGTGTGTGCGTGCGTGTGTGCGCGCTAACATCTTTACTGTGAGGACATTTGTCTCCAGGTGGACATTTTAGGCTGGAGCCCAGAACACTGAACGGGCAGGTAGTCAGATGGTCGAAGGTAGGGAAGGATAAAAAAAACAAAAAACTAAAAATATTCACATTTTTGGAAGATCGGTATTAAAAAAAAAAAAGTTTTATAAGAATCAATATTTTAAAATACGTTTTCTAGGCCATCTCCATGCATCCAGAATTACAATTTCTTAATCATCCAGACTCAAAATCGATTCAAAGTACATTTTTAAATCCTTTCATATATTTTAAAAACATTCAGTATATATTATATACATACAGATATTTTTTTTATTGTATTTAATTATTTTTACATTTTTTGTATTAATCCATTCATCCATACATCCGTACATTTTCGAGAAAGTTTTACATCCTTCCATGATTTTGTAAAATATACAGTATATTGATTTTAGGTTGCCCTGAAGAATTTGGAGGTGATCCTCCTTTTACTGTCCCATTTACTCTGTATAAAGTACCAATTCCATTGGCAGCAAAACAGGCCCGGAGCATAATACTACCATCACCATGCTTGACGGTAGGCATGGTTTTCCTGGGATTAAAGGCCTCACATTTCTCCCCAAAACATATTGCTGGGTATTGTGGCTAAACAGATCCATTTTTGTTTCATCCGACCACATAACTTTCCTCCAGAAGGTCTTATCTTTGTCCATGTGATCAGCAGCAAACTTTAAAACCTCTAAAGCAGGGGTGTCAAACTCAAATACAGAGTGGGCCAAAATTTAAAACTGAACAAAGATGCGGGCCAAGGTTGAACTAATGAACCTTTTAATAGGGACCCAAACAAGTTTTGCATTGAAAATTGAACAAGCAAAGGCTTATATAACTTTATAGCGACATGCAAAATAGAATTTCAAATAATAATAACAATAATTAAAAAATATCAATGGCATATCAAATAAAATTGAAATAAAAATTCAATGCCTCTTTTTTATTTGCAGCCTTTTGAGGTAAATATCAAAATAAACTTTTTCAACAGGACAATAATACATTTGAAAGTAAAATAACAATAAGGAATGAATCAAACAGTCAAGCCTTGAAGTAGCAAGAGAAAGTGAATGAATAAAACGTTATTTATTGCTCAGTTTGCTACACTGATTTGCTTTAACAACGCTTATATAACCTAATATTGCAAAATCAACTTTCAAAAAACAAACGAAAAAACATCACAGAAATAACTTTTTAATAAAAAATGTAATGCCTCTTTTCTATTTGCAGCCTTCTGAGGTAAATATCAACATTAACTTTTTCCACAAGCTAATACATTTAAAAATAAAATAACAATGAGGTGGTTGGGGTTAGGAGTTGGCGGGGTTCGGTGGTAGCGGGGGTGTATATTGTAGCATCCCGGAAGAGTTAGTGCTGCAAGGGGTTCTGGGTATTTGTTCTGTTGTGTTCATGTTGTGTTTAGGTGCGGTTGTTCTCCAGAAATGTGTTTGTCATTCTTGTTTGGTGTGGGTTCACAGTTTGGCGCATACTTGTAAGAGTGTTAAAGTTGTTTATACGGCCACCCTCAGTGTGACCTGTATGGCGGTTGATCAAGTATGTGTTGCATTCACTTGTGTGTGTGTGCGTGTGTGTGTGTGGTGTGCGTGTGTGTGTGTACAAGCCGCATATACTATGTGACTTGGCCGGCACGCTGTATGTACAGAGGAAAAATAGACGTAAAGACAGGTTGTGGAGAACATTAAAGGCAGTACCTCTAAGGCACGACCCCAATATTGTTGTCCCGGGAGAAATTCGGGAGAATGGTTGCCCCGGGAGATTTTCGGGAGGGGCAATGAACTTCGGGAGTCTCCCGGGAAAATCATAAGGGTTGGCAAGTATGAGTTTAAGCGGTGAATGCGGTGTTACAGCGGCACCGCCGCTGTATAATATTGGCGGGCTAGCTCCAATGTTAATTTGATATTGCCTCAAGGGCCCAATGAAATTACACGGCGGGCCAAATTTGGCCCGCGGGCCAGAGTTTGACACCCATGCTCTAAAGGTTGAGTGGCCACATGCGTGGACAGCACCTTTTAGCTCTTATTTCCAAAAGTGTGTACACTACTGAATTGGGGTCTTATGGCCACTTATGTGGGGACTTATCCTGCCATCTGGTGGTGTCAGAAGAGTATAACATACAATGGAATTTGGGAAAAAAAAGGGTGAAAATAAGAATTAGCATGTCACTAAACATGAAGTACACGTTCGTGTACTTATGGACTAAGTACATCATATCAACGGATGTGTCAGGTTGAGTTGGTGACATATCCTAAGATGCAGAGAAGGCAGCAGGCATTGTGCAGGTAAATATGATTTAATTTTACACTAAAACAAGAACAAACAAAAGGCGCGCACAAAGCGGTGCAAACAAAAGGGTACAAAGAAAAGGCGCACACTAGGCGAAGAACAAACTTGGCTATGAACAAAAACTAGTAAAAACGCTAACTGTGCACTAGAAACAAAAACACTTACTGTGACACGAAGGAACTATGACATGAGCAGAGTGAACAGAAGTAGATACAGCAACAATGATAAGTATTAATGACATTGACAGGTAGTGGTGACAGTAATCCAGCACTGACTCGAGGAGTGGGCAGCTTTAAATAATTCCTGGCTGATTGACACCAGGTGTGGCCAGGTGCCATTCAGCCACAGGTGGGGAGACAAAGCACTCAGGGAGCGGTGACAGGAAAAAAAGAGGAAAAACTAAAACATGGCCAAACTGTCAGGGACAAGCCTGACAGGATGATTCTTAGTTTTTATTCTAATTAGGGTCCAGAAAGCCCAAATAGCAAAGAGAAATAAAAAAAAAGCATGTAAACAAACAGCTTGGGCCTGAAGAGGTTAAGGTGTGGTTTTCTGGAGCAAGGGCTTCCTTCTTGCATGGTAGCCTCTCAGTCCATGGCGATGCAAAACACGCTTGACTGTGGACACTGAGACCTGTGTTCCAGCAGCTTCCATTTCATTGCAGACCTGCTTTTTGGTGGTTTTCGGTTGAGTCTTGATCAACTTGACCAATTTTCTCTCAGTAGCAGGTGATAGCTTGCGTTTTCTTCCTGATTGTGGCAGTGAAAAAACTGTGCCATGCACTTTATACTTAAAAATTGCCTGCACAGTTGCATATATATATATATATATATATATACAGTATATATAATATTTTTTGGCATCCATACCCAATATTCACTCTGCCCTAAAAAACAATAATAACTGTCAACTATTGGTGAAACCAAACATAGCGTGGGCCTTTAAACGTGTCTGCTACCTGAAGGAAATCAAGTGCGAAGGTGAAGAAGATGTTTCACTTCATTTGCATTTCAGGGGATTCTGTGCCGCTCGGAATAATAAAGAAAAAAAAAAGCTGCAGATGTGGGTCAGAAAGAATTTGGAGGCTGGCTTAAATGCTAATTAATAATTCACAGTTGACACCACTCCTGGTTGGGAGTTAGCGAGACGGGGAAAAGAAAGGCTTTGCGGCGTGCGGGTCAAGGAGAGATTTAATGAGTCGTTTGCTTCTCATTATTGCCGATAATAATTATCAGCACGTGTGTGTACGTGTGCGTGTATGTGCGTGTGTGTATGTGTGTGTCATTCACAACTGTCTTCTCTTGAAGATGATCTTGTGACTAACGATCATTGCCATGAAAGCCAGCAGTGTGATGATGTCATCAACAGCT
>NC_084619.1:59396730-59431730 GCF_033978795.1 Nerophis ophidion | reverse complement strand
AAAAAAAAAATGAATTTTAAAACCCTGATTTTTCCACACTAAATTTTACACACTAATTGTTTGTACACTGAATTTTAAAACCCTGAATTTTTGTACACTGATTTTTTTGTAAACTGGATTTTATTACACTGATTTTTTTTTACACAACATTTTTGTACACAACACTGAATTTTTATAGACAGAATTTTACAACTGTGGATTTTGATACACAATTTTTTTATAAACAGAATTTCAAAACATAATGTTTTTTACATTTAATTTTTATACAACTAATTTTAAAACACTAAAATGTTATACACTGATTTGTTATAAACTGAATTTTAAAACAGTGATTTTTTTTTTACACATTTTTATACACTGAATTTTAAAACCCTGAATTCTTGTACACCACATTTTTTTTCAGTGAAATTGTAAGCATAATTTGAATAAAATATATAATAATAAAAAAAAATGTGCTCACACAATTCGAACGTAGTAAATCCTGTTACATAGATTTAGTGTCAAAAACAAAAGGTTTTCATAATAAAGACACAAATCGCCCTCCATACATACTGTCTGTACTTTCTCTTATCAGTACTATATGTTACTGGTAAAGATGGGAAAAAAAACATGTATTTTATGAGCATTTGTATTAGCACAAGAGGTTGTACACCAGCAACATCATGTAACATCTCACAGCATGGATGTCTGTTACCTTTTTTTAGTCTTAAAAAGTCAACTGTGTGCAATGTGCACACTGATACATCATTATTTTTATTTACTACAACACTCAGCTGGAAATCGTTGGTATGAACGTCCTCCGATACTTGTTTTGTTGCTGGTATCGGACCGATATCGGACACCCCTAACTGTAAGTGCCATAATCCCATCATCGCTCAGTCCAATTTAGGTCACCCTGTGGAGCGTCGCCCTCCGCAGTGGACGTTTTGCATCTTGGCGCAAACAAGACGCACCAAATTGCTCCCTGATTGACTCGGGATTCTCGTCGCCGCTATAAAACGCCATAAGGATGATTTTTTTTTGTTCTGACGGGCAATAAAAGCTCGTCTCTCAGCATTGACACTATAAAAGACTTCATTGGCGTCCTGTGCGTCGATAGAGACACATACTGATTATAATTTGGAATGGGGACCAAGTTGTTGTTCAGAACTTGTGAGGACCACCCTTTCTACAGGTTGTGGAGGCATAAAAGAAATGAGGTAAAATCTCTGGATTGATGAAGTAATGTGCTGTTCCCCTCACTGGAGACCCTGGGGAAAAAGAGTTAATATGGTCCATGGGGACCAAATGTAAAAAAAAATTGCACACACATTTATACGTGACTACTGAGTTCAAATTAAATATGACATGAACCTCAGAATACAGCACTACAGCTGTCCTATTATACAAAAGTTTCAAGTACACATGTTTTATGGGCCAAAGCTTAAAAATCACTTAGGCATCTTCAGAATCTGACTATAATTT
The DNA here is from genome assembly GCF_033978795.1 of Nerophis ophidion. Taxonomy (NCBI): domain Eukaryota; kingdom Metazoa; phylum Chordata; class Actinopteri; order Syngnathiformes; family Syngnathidae; genus Nerophis; species Nerophis ophidion. The sequence continues at coordinate 59,430,266 of NC_084619.1, read as the reverse complement.
AAAAAGTGTTTCATTTAAGGGACCTGTTTTGTTGTCCCCATACCGTCAGAAGTCCCCTAAAGTTGACTGTGTAAACACAGCGATGTCCCCATTAAGTCAGCATTGCCAAAACACACACACACATGGACACACACACACACACACACACACACCATCCAGTCACAAAGCGTGTTTTCTTTTCCGCGAGACGGAGCATCGCTGCATGCTTGACCTCTCCGCCATAATACGCTCCCTCCCTCTCACGCCGTTTTGTTGCCTTAGTCGCCGCCGTCCTTGCCCAGCGTCTTATCGATAACCCCCACAATGCATCATGCCTCCACCTTCCCTTTCCACTCCACTTACCCCCCTTCTTTCGCCCTCCATGGCATCATATAAGTATGTGACTGGACGGTCTTCATTTCGTGGTTTTGTACTCATCGGTACCCTTTTCGTGTGCGCTTTAGCTCGATCCGACTTACGAGGCAGTGTTTATATTTAACGTACATCTCTTCGGCTTTGCAGCGCTGACCTTTGCAGCCAGGAGAGGCGGTGAACGTGGCCTCCTTCAGGAGTTTTAGAACATGTGCAGCTACACTACACCCGGTGCACTAGAGACGTGTTCCGTGACCATTGTTGTAATACTCCTTTGCACCACTTGTGGCAGTAATGACAACATCAGACAAACAGAAGACGTTCGCAGATAAAGTCATCGGGAAGTTTCTTTAGCGCAAAACATATTATTTATAATGGTACACTCTAGTCACTATTTATTAAATGTTTATACCAGTCATTATTTATTATATGTGTATAATATGAATTGTTAGTGTGTATATCAGTCATTAGTTTACGTGTATATTGTTAATAATTATTGTGTATATCAGTCATTAGTTTACGTGTATATCGGTAATTATTATGTATACCAGCCATTATTTATTACATATGTATATTAGTAATAATTTATTATGTGTATGTTAGTAATTATTATTGTGTATATCAGTAATTATTATTATATTTAATATGTGTATATCAGGCAGTATTTATTATGTGTGTACCAGTAATAATTATTGTTTATATCAACTATTATATATGTAAATTAGTAATTATTTATTATGTGTACATGAGTCATTATTATTAGATGTATACCAGTAAATATTATTGTATTTTAGCCATTATTTTAAATGTATATTAGTAATTATTTATTATGTGTACATCAGGAACTATTTATTATGTGCATGTCAGTAATAATTACTATTGTATATATTTGCTATTATTATATATGCATATTAGTAATTATTTATTATGTGTATATCAGGAATTATTAATGTGTAAACCAGTAATAATTGCTATTGTGTAAATTAACAATTATTATATACGTATATTAGTAAATATTTATTATGTGTATATCGGGCATTATTTATTATGTGTATACCAGTAAAAATTATTATTGTGTACATTAGACATTTATTATATATGTATATTAGTCATTGTTTATTATGTGTCTATCAGTCATTATTATAATGTGTATATCAGTAATAATTATTATGTATATTAGCCATTATTTATTATGTGTATTAGTAATTATTTATTACGTGTATGCCGGTAATAATTAGTGTAAATATTAGCCATTATTATAAAATAATATTAGTAATTATTTATTATTAGTATATCCGGCATTATTATTGTGTATATCAGTATTTTGTAATGTATATTAGCCATTATTATATAGGTATATTAGTAATTGTTTATTATGTGTACATTAGGCATTATTTTTTATACGTATGCCAGTAATAATTATTATTGTTTATATTAGCCATTATTATATGTGTATATTTGTAATTATTTATTATGTGTATAGCAGGCATTATTTATTATGGGCATATCAGTAATATTTTTTAATGTAAAATAGCTATTATTTATTATATATGTAAAATAGTAATTCATCATGTGTATATCTGTCATTATTTATGATGTACATGTCAGTAATAATTATGTATATTAGCCATTATTTATTTTATATATATGTATATTAGTAATTATGTATTATGTGGATATATGTCATTTATTATGTGTATATCAGTCATTATCTATTATTATTATATGTATATCAGCAATAATTATTATGGTGTATATTAGCCATTATTTATTGTATATGTACAATAGGCATTATTTATTATACATGTTTAATAGTAATTATGTATTATGTGTATATCAGTCATTATTTATTATGTGTATATCAGTAATAATTATTATGCTGTATATTAGCCATTATTATGTGTTTATCAGTCATAATTATTGTTATGTGTGTCAGTCATATATTTGTGTTGAGAAACATATTTATTATTAATTCAGTGTATTTATTTTAGCACAACATAATTGTACTTACATGTATTCTACTCCAGTTATATCTCAAGCAGTGCTTTAGATTGGTATTTGTTTTCTAATCAGCCTGACCTAAGCCTAATGTTTATGTGTGACATAAACAACACGCTTTCATATGGTTTAACATAGTGTGTCCGGTTGCACTGTGAGTAGGTTGGATATCATTCAAATTGAGAAGAATTTGGAGTGGGGGGCCCCTGGCCCCTCTGTAGTGGAAAATGGCCCCGAGGTCAAAATCTAATTAATTTACATTTTATCATGGTGAATGGATATTTTTAAAATACCCACACAGTTGGTATGATTTTTTTTTCTGTGAGCACCATGACTAGGGAAGGTTGTTTGCATTAGGTCATACAAGTACATACCGTGCATGATTTCACGTTGACGTACGTCTGGTAGCTGCCGATTCCTCATAATGATACAAAAGATGTGTAGTGCTTGTGGTCGCGCTTCTTCCTACTTCTCCTTTTCATGGGCAAAACATTCCTGAGGATTGATTCCACACGTGGGCGATTAACGCGGCTGTTGCGCGACAACGCCGCGTCAACGGGTTGCGTCTGGAGCGATGAAAGGGGACCCCATGAAAGAAAAGTGCCTCGCTTCGACACTCGGGAGGAAAGAGGAGCTCGTTTGCGAAGATTCCCAAGTCGTGTTTATCCTTCACACGCGGACAGATTGACTCATAGCGAGAGGTTTGACGCGTGTTTGATGCCCGCTGGCGAGGATGCTGCAGCAGCTTGACTGCTCCTGGAGTTTTCAGTGGAGGGTTAAATTCAAGCACACATATACGCCCACACCTATACGTGCAAATATGCACACATCTATAACATATAAATGCACATATACACATACCTATACATGCACATATATGCACACCTATAAATGTATAAATGCACATATACGCACACATACAGTATATAGGTATAAATGCACATTTACACACATATACACGTATACATACATATACACACCTAAACACGTATACACGCACATATACATGTATAGGTGCATATATACATGTATGCGCGTACATATACACTTATACGTGCACATATACGCACACCTATATACATATAAATGCACATATACATACACTTATACGTACACATATACGCACACCAACACACATTTATGTGTTTATATACGCACACCTATATGTGCACATATGAGCACACTTATACGTGCACATATACGCACACCTATAAACGTATAAATGCTCATATATACACACCTACACACCTATATGTGCACACATATGCATACCTATAAATGCATAAATGCACATATACGCACACCTATATACATATAAATGCACATATACACACACATATAAATGTATAATTGCACATATACACACACCTATACACTTATACGTGCACATATACGCACACATATAAATGCATAAATGCACATATACACACACCTATATACATATAAATGCACATATACGCACACATATAAATGAATAATTCCACATATACACACACCTATACACTTATACGTGCACATATACGCACACTTATAAACCTATAAATGCACATATACACACACCCATACACTTATACGCACACCAACACACATTTATGTGCTTATATACGCACACCTATACGTGCACATATGAGCACACCTATACATGCACATATACGCACACATATAAACGTATAAATGCTCATATACACACAGCTATACACCTACAAGTGCACATATATGCATACCTATAAACGCACAAATGCACAATTACACACACCTATATACATATAAATGCACATATACGCACACATATAAATGTATGAATGCATACATACACACACCTATACACTTATACGTGCACATATACGCACACCTATATACCTATAAATGCACATATACACACACCTATACACTTATACGTACACATACACACACCAACACACATTTATGTGCACATATACGCACACCTATAAACGTATAAATTCACATATACACACACCAATTTACGTATAAATGCACATATACACACACCTATAAATGTATAATTGCACATATACATGGACCTATACACTTACACGTGCACATATATGCATACCTATAAACGCATAAATGCACAAACACGCACACCTATAAACATAAAAGCACATATACGCCACACCTATATACGTATAAATGCACATATACACACACATATAAATGTATATTTGCACATATACATGGACCTATACACTTATACGTGCACATGTACGCACACCTATATACCTATAAATGCACATATACACACACCTATACACTTATACGTGCACATATATGCATACCTATAAACGTATAAATGCACATATACACACACATATAAATGTATATTTGCACATATACATGGACCTATACACTTATACGTGCAAATGTACGCACACATATTTACGTATAATTGCACATATACACACACCAATACACTCATACGTGCACACATACGCGCACATATACACGTATACATGCACACCTATACACTTATACGTGCACATATACACGTATACGTGCACATATACCCGTACACATGTACATATACGTGTACCAATACGTGCACATATACGCACACCTATACACATATACGTGCACATATACGCACACCTAAACACCTATACATGCACATATACGCACACATACACATATACATGCACATATACGCACACCTATACTTGTATACATGCACACCTATACACTTATACGTGCACATATACATGTATACGTGCACATATACCCGTACACATGTACATATACGTGTACCAATACGTGCACATATACGCACACCTATACACATATACGTGCACATATACGCACACCTAAACACGTATACATGCACATATACGCACACATACACATATACATGCACATATACGCACACCTATACTTGTATACATGCACATATAAGCACACCTATACACGTATACATACACATATATGCACACCTATTTACGTATATGTGCACATATCCACACACCTTTACACATATACGCACACTAGAGATGTGTGGTTTGCGGTCTCATCCGCGGAGTCTGTGGATAACCCGCGGGTCGGGCGGGTGACATGACGAAAAAATAAGATTTTAATTTGATTCAGGCGGGTGGCGGTTGAACCATTCTGAAATATTTGATATACATGGTTCTGGGATCGGTATCCTTTACCATTCAAAGAGCCATTTAGGACCCATGTCACAAAGCGAAGAAGACAATAGGATACGCAAACATTCTCTAGAATGACTGCCGGCAGTCACCCAGTTAATAATTATTAGGGCGTGCTATGAAGCCATTGGCTTTGTCGCCTTCTACAACATGTACGATCTGCTTATCAGTCCAGCAACATGTTGTGTGTGGTTTCCGCAGACACACGCACACGACTGCAAGGCATACTAGGTGACAAAGAGTACACTAATGGTTGTGATATGAACAATTTTAACACTCTTAGCAATATGTGCCACGCTGTGAAGCCACACCAAACAAGAATAACAAACACATTTCAGGAGAACATCCTCACAGTAACACAACATAAAAGCAACACAACAAATACCCAGGATCCCTTGCATCCATGATACCCCTGACTATTTTATACACCCCGCTACGTGCACATATACATGTATACATGCACATATACGTGCACATATACGCACACCTATACACGTATAGATACACATATATGCACACCTACATACATATATGTGCACATATCCACACACCTATACACTTATACGTGCACATATACGAACACTACACACTTATACGTGCACATACACACACACCTCTCCTCTCCATCTCCCCATTCCTTTTGCCTTCTTCCCTCTGCTCCTTTCTCAACAGATCCCGGCCGTTGTTAATGCGTGCGTTTTAATTTTTTCAATGTTTATTATTCTAGCAATATGGTTGTGGAACTTAATGATTTTGTTTGTGAGAGGGCACCATAGTGACTTCCGTGTGTTGGCTGAGCGGAGCACAAAGCAGCTGGTTGTTGTTGTTTTGACTATTTTTTTATGACGCACAAAGTCAGTCCATCACCTCCTTGTTATGTTTGTTTGCTAGACAGTACTGCGTATTGTGTTCAAAGTGTACAAACCTTCACTGAAATATGGAGTTTCTGTCAAGGCTAGTACCCACTAATAATACTTGCATTGTTTCCCATGAGGAACTCTGCTTCACTATACAAACTTTTCGATTTACAAACCATGTTCAAGAACCAATTGAATGGTACATTTGCAGAACAGTGTACTAAAGGCACACTGTACTGCAGGGGTCTCAGACACACGGCCCACGGGCCAATTGCGGCCCGCGAGACATTATTTTGCGGCCTCCACCTTAATATGAAAGTTTAATGTTAGTGCGGCCCGCAAGTTTTATATGAATGGCGCTTTACAGCGTTGTGTGCGGAGCTGAAGGAATCTACCAATCACGGTGTGGTATATGGCTCTCGAGGGCCGAACATTGACGTCACTTTCGTGATTCAAGCAGAGAAACGTTTTGCCGCTTTTCCACTAAACCAAAATGGCTTTTTCAGCGTTCTGGGTTGCCTACCCCTGCATTAGTGGAAAAGCGGCAAATGAGTGAAAGCGACAGAAACGTTGCCATGGAGACAAGGGTTTTCTTACGTGCCTGGCTGCAGTGAAACCGCGACACCTCTCTGTCAATAATAACGGTCCCCGATAACCTGGACCAATTCAAATCGTTATTTTTTTTACGTTGCTGATCGGAGAAATCAAATTATTATTGTAATTACTTATGAAAGATGTATCCACTTAATTCTCATTTTGTTCATTCATATTTTGATTTTATTTTGTGTTGAAAATGAAAATAAACACATTTAAAAACATTTTTTCAAGAAAACTTTTCTTGCGGCCCAGCCTCACTCAGACTCTGCATCCAGTGGCCACCGAGTAAATTGAGTTTGAGACCCCTGCTCTACTGCAAAGACCCCAGGACTTCACAGAAAACCAAACAATTTGGGAACTCAGACTAATTTATTGCATGGAAACATATTCAGCGAGTGAGTAAGCTTCCTCATCAGCTGCCCCCGTTCTGCGCTCTGAAACTCCCGCGAGACCAAAGAAGCTCCGCACCCGAAGCGCAGCCGGATTAGCTCTGCTCTACTGAAGAGGCAAGGGGCCGAAACAGAGAGTCTCGCAGAGAAGAAGCCCCCCTCCCTCACACGGCGTCTTAGTCATCCAGGCAATGACACTGCGTTTACGTTAGCCTTAGCCCCGCGCGACCCGACGTGCCTGACCTCCAAGACCTCTCTAAATAGCTTTGAAGCGTTCTTTACACATCGGCGTTAATGCTCGTCGATATTTCTTGGACCTTTGCAGCTGCACCGTAAACCGGAACCGGTCAAATTCCGGATTGATTACATTTGCCATAGATAATTGGTAATTACATGTCAGGTCGACAACAACCGGTGTTGAACAAAAAAAAAGGTCTTCTCTCGGTTGTTGTTTCTAATTGTTATTGGATTGTCGGGAATTAGCCCTATGATGATGTGTGGGGGGAGGGGCATAGTAGCGGCAGGGTGGCGTTGATTGGCAATGTTGCGCACCATCATGCCAGCCGTGCATATGTAATGACCCTAATTACCCGGCTCATTGGTACCCCCCGATGAACACCCGGCTCTGCGGGACAGTGGAGGACACACTGGTCATTGTCCTCTCTCTTACCCGCTTATTGTTTCCCCCGAACCCCCCGGCTTCCCATCATCAAAACATGACAACACCCCCCGCCCTGACCCGCTGAAATCCCACCCGGACCCCCGGACGGACCCGGTCCAGGTTGACAGGGAAGTCCTTGTTGCAGCTCAGAGCCAGCCAAGGCATACCTCAGCAGGCTTTGAGAAGCTTCTTTCTCAGCGCCTCATACTTCTCAATGAAGCTCATTCCTTCCGCCAATTAGGGATTGTCTCGGCGCCACCTCCTGGAGTCCCCCGGTGCGCCTTTTGTGTTCGCTTTGATTGACGACAGGACGGTGAATTGGAGCTAAAAAGGTTCATTTGAGTGCGACGGGATATTAGACGTTCAGATTGTTGGGAAAGGACGTCGACAATGAGCGGATTCTCAAGATATTTCGGAGGTTTATCTCTGTTGTCTTAGAGCATGGGGTCCGGACTACGGCTCGCCAGCCTCTTCGGTTTGGCCTGCGAGGCGTCATGACTTCAACAAAGCATCGCCGAGTGCTTTCAAATGAATCCTAAATACCAGGCGGTCTCTGAACGCCACATATTTGCTGCCATCTTGAACATACTTGCCAACCTTGAGACCTCCGAATTCGGGAGATGGAGGGAAGGGGGGGTTTGAATTGGGCGTGGGGCGGGGTTGAGTTAGGCGAGGTTGGGGTGGTGGGGTTTGGTGGTATCGGGGGGTGTATATTGTAGCGTCCCAGAAGAGTTAGTGATGCAAGGGGTTCTGGGTATTTGTTCTGTTGTGTTTAAGTTAAGTTAAAGTACCAATGATTGTCACATTCACACTAGGAGTGGTGAAATGTATCCTCTGCATTTGACCCATCCCCTTGATCACACCCTGGGAAGTGAGGGGAGCAGTTGGCAGCAGCGGTGGCCGCACCCGGGAATCATTTATGGTGATTTAACCCCCAATTCCAACCCTTGATGCTGAATGCCAAGCAGGAAGATAATGGGTCCCATTTTTTTATAGTCTTTGGTATGACTCGGCCTGGGTTTGAACTCACAACCTACCGATCACTCTAACCACTAGGCCACTGAGTAGGTTTATGTTGTGTTACGGTGCGGATGTTCTCCTGAAATGTGTTTGTCACTCTTGTTTGGTGTGGGTTCACAGTGTGGCGCATATTTGTAACAGTGTTAAAGTGGTTTATACGGCCACCTTCAGTGTGACCTGCATGGCTGTTGACCAAGTATGCCATGAATTAACTTATGTGTGTAAAAGCTGCACATCTTATGTGACTAGGCCGGCACGCTGTTAGTGTGGAGGAAAAGCGGACGTGACGACAGGTTGTAGAGGACGCTAAAGGCAGTGCCTTCAAGGGACGCCCCCAATATTGTTGTCCGGGTGGAAATCGGGGGAAATTCGGGGGAATGGTTGACCCGGGATATTTTCGGGAGGAAATTAAATTAAATTCGGGGAGTCTGATCTTGAAGACAGTGTGAGTAAATCAGTCATTGAAAATACGTTGCAGTAATAGCACACCATTTTCTTATATGACATATTCCGAACAACCTTCCCAAGTCATTGTGGAAAGACAAAAAAAAAAAAAAAACTGACCAAAAGTCAACAAACATGATCACTCATAACACAACCTGCTCACTGAACATTGTGGATATTATGAAAAATGTCCAAATACCATAAACATTTTTAAAATTACACCCATTACAAAGCATGATGGGAAAAAAATTCTCCACACAGCAGATTTTGGCTGCTTGATATTTGTAATTGATTACAAAACTTTAAAGAGGTCGTCACGGAGGTAAACAATGTAGGAGTCAAAACTTGTACATAATCTTAATATCCGATTATACTAATTAAATATCTGTTATATTAATTTAAAATGTACATGTTTTTGGCCCCCGGGGAAATTTTTATAGCCCAAAATACTTTTTTTAGCTCAGTCTTAGAGGAACTACGCGGCTAAGTAAGGAACATTTTTTATCGAGTGAACATAGAGCTGAATGATTAATTGATATGAATATATATGGTGATACACGTAGTCGATATCCATAATTAATATTTTAAATAATTTTAAATATAAGAGCTAAGAAATTGTCGCTAAAACTAACATTCAATTTAAAGAAAATGAAAAATAAAGGCTGCAGAGGGCGAAAAATGTGTCGCTAAAAAATAAATCAAATTTAATTTTAAGAAAATAAAAGAGCAAAAAAATTGTCGCTAAAACTAACATTTATTGAAAAAATATATATAAAAAATGAAGGCTGCAGAGGGCAAAGTAATTGTCAATGTAAAATAAATACAATTTAATTTAAAGAAAATAAAAGAGCTAAGAAATTGTCGCTAAAAAATAACATTAGATTTAAAGAAAATAAAAAAAATGATGGGGGCAGAGGGCGAGGAAATTGTTGATCAAAAATAAATACAATTTAATTTAAAGAAAATAAAAAAAATGATGGGGGCAGAGGACGAGGAAATTGTTGATAACAAATAAATACAATTTACTTTAAAGAAAATAAAATAGCTAATAAATTGTTGATAAGAAATAACATTTAATTTAAAGAAAAAAAAAATGAAGGCTGCAGAGAGTGAATAATTTGTCGATAAATAATAAATAGAATGTAATTTTAAGAAAATAAAAAATGAAGGCTGCAAAGACTGAATAATTTGTCGATATAAAATAAATAAAATGTCATTTAAAGAAAGTCAAAGAGCTAAGAAATTGTCACTGTAACTAATATTTAATTTAAAGAAAATAAAAAATGAAGGCTGCAAAGAGCAAACAAATTGTCAATAAAAAGTAAATACAATTTAATTTAAAAGAAAATAATAGAGCAAAGACATTGTCGCTAAAAAATAACATTTAATCTAAAGAAAATAAAAAATGAAGGCTACAGAGAGCCAAGAAATTGTCAATAATTTTTTTTTTATAAAATGTAATTTAAAAAAAAAAAAATGAAGGCTGCAGAGAGCGAATAATTTGAGGATATATAAAAAAACAAAAAAAAACATTTAATTTAAAGAACATTTTAGCAAAGTAAGCACAGTGAGCAAAGAAATGGTCAAAAAAAATAAAAGCATTTAATTAAAAAAATATATATAAAAATAAAAACAATAATATTTGACATGCTTTTGATTGTATTTCTGGAATGTATATTTCAAACAGCAAATAAATGTTTGAACAAAAACAACAAATCAAAAATAGGGCTGCAGAGAATAAAGAAAATGTTGATAAAAAATATAATGAAATAAATTTGACCTAAAAAAAATGCTCAAAAAGCAAATACATTGTTAATGAAAACAAAATATATATTTTTTTAAATAAAATATTTGTAATTGTCAATAAAACATTAACATTCAAAAAAAAAAAAAGGCTGTTGCAGAACGCAAATAAATTGTGCAAAAATGAGGAAAAGTCACCTGGACAGTATGTCCCTTTTTTCAGTATTTTTTAAAGGGACCATAGTCAGACCGATGTGGTCGCTTTCATCCTCCGCCGCATCACCATAGCCGAGCTCACCCTTTAGAGCATGGGTGTCAAACTCTGGCCCGCGGGCCAAATTTGGCCCGCCGTGTATTTTCATTTGGCCCTTGAGGCAATATCAAATTAACATTCGAGCTGGCCCGCCGGTATTATACAGCGACGGTGTAGCTGTAACACCGCATTCACCGCTTATACTCATACTTGCTAACCCTCACCCCGATTTTCCAAGGAGACTCCCAAATTTCAGTGCCCCTCCCGAAAATCACCAGGGGGGCAACCATTCTCCCAAATTTCTCCTGATTCCCACCTGGACAACAATATTGGGGGCGTGCCTTAAAGGCACTGCCTCAAGCGTCCTCTAAAACCTTTCGTCACGTCCGCTTTTCCTACGTAGAAACAGCGTGCCGGCCTAGTCACATGATGTATGTCGCTTTTACACACACACACACACACACACACACACACACACACACACACAAGCTAATGCAATGCAAGCTTGGTCAACAGCCATACAGGTCACACTGAGGGTAGCCGTATAAACAACTTTAAGACTGTTACAAATATGCGCCACACTGTGACCCAACACTAAACGAGAATGACAAGCGAATTTCGGGAGAAAGTCCGCACTGTAACACAACCTAAACACAACAGAACAAATACACAGAACCCCTTGCAGGACTACGTCTTCCTGGACGCAACAATATACCCATTTATTATTAGCCTGTGGGAAAAGTTTGTTTTGATATTTACCTGAGAAGGCTGCAAATAAAAAAGAGGCATTCAATTTCTATTTAAATTTGATTTGATATACCATTGCTATTTTTAAATTATTAGTATTATTTGAAACTCGATTTTGCATGTCACTATAAAGTTATATAAGTCTCGCTTGTTCAATATTCAATGCAAAACTTGTTTGGGTCCCTATTAAAAGGTTCATTTGTTCAACCTTGGCCCGCGGCTTTGTTCCGTTTAAAATTTTGGCCCACTCTGTATTTGAGTTTGACACCCCTGCTTTAGAGCACCGCTGTAACTCCCTCCCAATAAACCTGCAGAAAATACTTCTTCTCGGGTTTCTTTATGTTTACATTTTTAACACTTTGCACTATTTCTCACGCCTGTAAATCTGATTTTATGTTTGATCATGTTTTGTTTTGTTTTCTGGACTCTTGTTCTGTTTTTTTACTTCCTGGTTTGTTTTTGTTACCATGACAACTCATTGATTTTTCACCTTGCCCTCCTAGTCACACCCCTGCCCTCAGTCCTGCACCTGTTCCTAATTATCACAGCCATTACTTAAGTTATTTTCTTTCTGTCCATCAGTCTGGGAACATTAACTTCCATTGCCTTACGTACTTCATGCCATGCTTTTCGATTCATCCACGCCAAGTAAATTTTTGTTTTTATTCATGTCTTTGATAGTATCTTTTGTTTGTTTGTAGATAGTATTGCCATTGTGCTGTTTTTGTTCTAAGTTTCAGTACAGATTAGTATCCGCCATCGAGCGCGCTTTTTGTTTTGCCTTTTTTTTGTATTTTGAGTATTAATAAAGACAAACATGTACCTTAATTCACGCCTGGCTCGTCCTGTAATCCCTCTGCGTCGAAGGAGTCAACCAAATCTAAGTCCAAGCCTGACACTATTTTCCTTACACTTTATGAATCCTATCTTACATATTCCTTCATTTTAAGAGCTTATTTTTAAATTGTATAATGTGAATTCACTATTTTCTTTACATTGTTTTCCATGCTTGTGTTGACATTTCCTTTCTGCCTTGATTGCTGAGAGGATTATAATCAAAAGGAAGTTACGTTTTAAATAAAAATATTCACATTTCATACAAATGAATAGTTATCAGTGATACAGTTTTCAGTCGAATTGCCCAGCGCTTTTTTTTAATTTTTCATTTTAAAGGAGTTCCTTCTTTAGCTGTCAGAATGTAAACATCTGGGCCAGACAAGCGTCTGCTGGCGTACCCAGGAGTCCTCAAAATGAATACTTTTCCACCCTCCAGCGTGTCCATCAGAGTGTGGGAGGAGGAGGAAAAAAGGAGTATTTAGCATCCTTGTCGTCACATTCTAAGAGACTCCCTGGGGTCGGCGTGTCAGCTGTCAGATAATGGGACAGCTGTATCCAGATGAGTTACAGGCCTGCAGGGGGGAGGGGGGGACTAAGCCAATTAGCAGCTGCCAATCACAGTGACGTACCACAGGATCAATACTTGGATGTGGAAAGTGTTTGTTGCTAAAAAAAATAAAAAATCGGATGAATAGTTTGCAGATCGAGATGGAAAATCCCAAAGCGAAACTGGAAAAGGTGAACAGGCGTCCTGTGAGAAAAGAGGAAGGGTGAGATGAATAATGTGGGAATAATGAAGGAACGCCGTGAGGTGTTAAAAAGAGAAGGTGCGCACATCCTCCCGCCGTCTGCCGTTTTTGCATTCGCACATTTGCCGCTTCATGCTCGGAGAGTTTGAAATGAGTTTATCCTGGAGGAGATTTTTTTTTTTCTCTCCTCAGGCAGCTGGGAGCGTTAAAAGGGGGGGGGGGGATGGAGTCAGAGATGGGAAAAAGAAGGATGGCAGCGAGGATGTGAGATTTTTGAAAAGACGCTCGGCTTTGAATAATGACCGCGAGATGGAAAGAGAATAAAAAAATAAAAAAAGATTTGCACGTGTGCAGCGTGGAGGAAAGAAGAATGAATGTTAAGTGAATTTACTGCCAAAGCTACACAAACACACAGAAAAAGGATTTTACTCACACCCAAATTATTCACAAGTAGAAAAAACTACATTTAAGTAAAAAGGTTAAAAAAACTACTTTTTGTAAGGAAAAACACTATTTATAAGTAGAAAAACGACTTTTTGGAAGTGAAAAAACGATTTGCAAGTTAAAAAAAAACTATTCATAAATAGAAAAAAAACTACTTTTTGCAATCCACAATCAATGTTTATTTATATAGCCCTAAATCACAAGATCCTTTATGGGCTGCACAAACCACAATGACATCCTCGGTAGGGCCCACATAAGGGCAAGGAAAAACTCACCCCAGTGGGACGTCGACCATGATGACTATGAGAAACCTTGGAGAGGACCACATATGTGGGCAACCCTCCACCCCCTAGGGGACTGAAAGCAAGAAACGATTCACAAGTAAAAAAAAAACTGTTTTGCACCTATAAAAACAATTCACATATCTAAAAAAACAACTTTTTGCAGGTAAAAAAAATATTCACAAGTAGAAAAATTACTTTTTGCACGTACAAAAAAACGATTCCCAAGGTAAAATAAATTACTTATAGCAAGTAAAAAAAACAATTCACAAGTAGAAAAACGACTTTAAAAACGGTTCACAAATATATTAAAAAAAATAGAAAGTAAAAAATCATCCATCCATCCAATTCCTACCGCTTATTCCCTTTGTGGTCGCGGGGGGCTCTGGTGCCTATGTCAGCTAAAATCGGGCAGAAGGCGTTGTACACTCTGGACAAGTCTCCACCGCATCGAGTAAAAAACATTTCGCAAATAAAAAAACAACTTTTTGCAAGTCAAAAAACAATTCACAAATATAAAAAACAAATTTTAGAAAGTAAAAAAACAATTCAAAAGTAGAACTACTTTTTGCAAATGAAAAAATGATTCACAAGTAGAAAAAAACTAAATTGAAGTAAAACATTTTTAAAAAAAACCTACTTTTTGCAAGTAAAAAAAAATATCCATAAGTACAAAAAAACTACTTTTTGCAAGTAAAAAACGATACAAAAGTAAAAAAAAGAGGCTACTTTTTGCAAGTAGAGAAACGATTCACAAATATAAAAAACGAATTTTAGAAAGTAAAAAAAACGATTCACAAGTAGAAAAAAACTACATTGAAGTAGAAAAGTAAAAAAATTACTTCTTGCAAGTAGAGAAACGATTCATAAGAAAAAAAAAACTTGCAAGTAAAAAAACGGTTCATAAATATAAAAAATGAGTTTTTGCAGGTAAAAAAATATAAGTAGAAAAACGACTTTTGGCAAGTAAAAAAACGATTCACAAGTTAAAAAACTACTTTTTGCATGTAAAAAAACGATTCATAAGTAGAAAAAACTACTTTCTGCAAGTAGAGAAATGATTCATAAGTAAAAAAAAACAAAAAACTTGCAAGTAAAAAAACGATTTACTAATATAAAAAAAGCATTTTTGCAGGTAAAAAATATATTCATAAGTAAAAAAACAACTTTTTGCAAGTGAAAAAACGATTCACAAGTAAATAAAAACTACTTTTTGCAAGTAAAAAAACGATTCACGAGTGAATAAAAACTACTTTTTGCAAGTAAAAAAAACTATTCATAAGTAAAAAAAACTACTTTTTGCAAGTAGAGAAACGATTCATAAGTACAAAAAACAAAAAACTTGTAAATAAAAAACGATTCACAAATATAAAAAATTAGTTTTTGCAGGTTTAAAAATTATTCACAAGTAAAAAAAACTACTTTTTGCAAGTAAAAAAACGATTCATATGTTTAAAAAACGACTTTTTGCAAGTAAAAAAAACGATTTCCAACGTAAAAAAAAAATACTTATTGCAAGTAAAAAAAACTATTCACAAGTACAAAAACGACTTTTTGCAAGTAAAAAAACGATTCAAAAGTTAAAAAATATTACTTATAGCAAGCGAACAAACTATTCCCAAATAAAAAAAAAAAACTTTTTGCAAGTAGAAAACTATACGTAAAAAGTTTTTTTTTTTTTCACTTGCAAATCGTGTTTTACTTGCAGAAAAAATATTTCATACTTGCAAATTGTTATTTTAATCAAAGAAAATATTATTTTAATTGTAAATCCTTCACTTAAAGAAAACATATTTTATACAAGCAAATTATTTTAATTAAATATTTTTTTACTTAAAAATTTTTTTTTACTTGCAGAAAACATAATGTATACACCGCAAATTTATATTTCGATTAAATAAATTTTTTTTTTTGCTTGCGAATCGTTTTTTCCTTGCAATAAACATATTTTATACTTGCAAATTGTTATTTTATTTGAAAAAAAATAGTTTTTTTTTTTTTTTACTGGCGAACTGTTGGACGTGAATAAAAAGATTTGTGTGTGTTTGTGCAGTTTTGGCGGTGATTTCACTCCATACATGAATGAAAAGAGGAGGACGTCGAAACATTCCCGGCAACGACTGAAAGGAAGGATGCGAGCGAGAGACGGGAGAGGATGAGGAGGAGGAATGGGGTAGAAATGTGAGCGCGATAAAGAAAGGGCAGAAGGAAGAAAAAAGACACGAGAAGAAGAAATAACAAAAAGCCACGCGTGAATGAGGGAGCAGGAAAGGAGGAAATGGGAGCGAAAAAGGAGACGAGGAGGAAGGAGGGAACATCTGGTATGAGTCTCAAAAAGTTCCATAGAATTGGAATGTGTGTGCATGTGTTAAAAGCGGGTGTTGTTGATCTAAAGCAAAGATGCACAAAGACGCACCGAGCATGGCTGCCACACTCCTTCCATCTGCACACATTCACCAGACAGGAAGTAAAGGTTTGAGGAAGTAATATTGCAGTCCAAAATAAGTTTGTATTGCTCAATGGCTAAGTCACATGACCAGACAGGCCACAACTTTAGGTACACCTAATAATATCCAACACCAGGGCTGTGCCTTTTTTCTACCGAGCGTCACATTTTGACTCATTTTTGAAACTATCTAATATAGGAAAAACACTTAAAGTTTAGTTTGATAGGGAGGTACGTCGTCAAGGGTTCAAGCTACTTTGTTGCCATGGTAACCAAATGTTGCACCCAGATTTAACCCAGCACCACAATAACCATTGTGTGTACCCTGAATTCCTAACTCAAGGCCCCTACTTGTTCCTACGCTTTGAACCCAGTGGCTATTTGTGGACTTCTTAATAAAGTAGTGAAGTGAATTATATTTATATAGCGCTTTTTCTCGAGTGACTCAAAGCGCTTTACATAGTGAAACCCAATATCTAAGATACATTTAAACCAGTGTGGGTGGCACTGGGAGCAGGTGGGTAAAGTGTCTTGCCCAAGGACACAACGGCAATGACTAGGATGGCGGAAGCAGGGATCGAACCTGCAACCCTCAAGTTGCTGGCACGGCCACTCTACCAACCGAGCTATACCGCCCTCAAAAAACAGGGCGGTAAAAAAAAAAAATGTTTCACAAGTTAAAAAAAATTACTCTTTGCAGGCAGAAAAACGATTCACAGGAAGAAAAATTACTTTTTGCTAGTAAAAAAATTATTCATAAGTCTAAAAAAATTACTTTTGCAAGTAATTCACAAGTAGAAAAATTACTTTGTAAGTAAAAAAAAAAATGGTTCACAAGTAAAAAAAAAGAACTTTCTGCAAGTAAAAAACTATTTACAAATAGAAAAACCTACAAACCTTGTTCCCATATGAGTTGGGAAATTGTGTTAGATGTAAATATAAACGGAATACAATGATTTGCAAATCATTTTCAACCCAAATTCAGTTGAATGCACTACAAAGACAACATATTTTAAGTTCAAACTCATAAACTTTATTTTTTTTGCAAATAATAATTAACTTAGAATTTCATGGCTGCAACACGTGCCAAAGTAGTTGGGAAAGGGCATGTTCACCAATGTGTTACATAACCTTTTCTTTTAACAACACTCAATAAACGTTTGGGAACTGAGGAAACTAATTGTTGAAGCTTTGAAAGTGGAATTCTTTCCCATTCTTGTTTTATGTAGAGCTTCAGTCGTTCAGCAGTCCGTGGTCTCCGCTGTCGTATTTTACGCTTTATAATGCGCCACATATTTTCGATGGGAGACAGGTCTGGACTGCAGGCGGGCCAGGAAAGTACCCGCACTCTTTTTTTTTACGAAGCCACGCTGTTGTAACACGTGCTGAATGTGGCTTGGCATTGTCTTGCTGAAATAAGCAGGGGCGTCCATGAAAAAGACGGTGCTTAGATGGCAGCATATGTTGTTCCAAAACCTTTATGTACCTTTCAGCATTAATGGTGCCTTCACAGATGTGTAAGTTACCCATGCCTTGGGCACTAATGCACCCCCATACCATCACAGATGCTGGCTTTTCAACTTTGCGTCGATAACAGTCTGGATGGTTCGCTTCCCCTTTGGTCCGGACGACACGATGTTGAATATTTCCAAAAACAATTTGAAATGTGGACACGTCAGACCACACGACACTTTTCCACTTTGCATCAGTCCATCTTAGATGATCTCGGGCCCAGAGAAGCAGGTGGCGTTTCTGGATGTTGTTGATAAATGGCTTTTGCTTTGCATTGTGGAGCTTTAACTTGCAATTACAGATGTAGTGACGAACAGTATTTAGTGACAGTGGTATTCTGAAGTGTTCCTGAGCCCATGTGGTGATATTCTTTAGAGATTAATTTCGGTTTTTGATACAGTGCCGTCTGAGGGATCGAAGGTCACGGTCATTCAATGTTGGTTTCCGGCCATGCTGCTTACGGCAAGTGATTTCTCCAGATTCTCTGAACCTTTTGATGATATTATGGACCGTAGATGTTGAAATCCCAAAATTTCTTGCAATTGCACTTTGAGAAACGTTGTTCTTAAACTGTTTGACTATTTGCTCACGCAGTTGTGGACAAAGGGGTGTACCTCGCCCCATCCTTTCTTGTGAAAGACTGAGAATTTTTTGGGAAGCTGTTTTTACACCCAATCATGGCACCCACCTGCTCCAAATTAGCCTGCATACCTGTGGGATGTTATATATAAGTGTTTGATGAGCATTCCTCAACTTAATCAGTTTTTATTGCCACCTTTCCCAAGTTTTTTGTCACGTGTTGCTGGCATCAAATTCTAAAGTAAATGATTATTTGCAAAGAAAAAAATGTTTATCAGTTTGAACATCAAATATGTTTTCTTTGTAGCATATTTAACTGAATATGGGTTGAAAAGGATTTGCAAAAAAGTGTATTCTGTTTATATTTACATCTAACTTTCCCAACTCATATGAAAACAGGGTTTGTACTTTTTGCAAGTAAAAAAAGTTAAAAAGTAAAAAAAAACTAGTATAAAAGTTGAAAAAAAAATCCCAAGTATAAAAATTACTTTTTTGCAAGTAAAAAAATGGTTCACAAAGTAAAAACAATTTTAGCAAGAAAAAAAAATATTCACAAGTACAAAAATTACTTTTTGCAAGTAAAAAAATGGTTCACAAAGTAAAAACAATTTTAGCAAGAAAAAAAAAATATTCACAAGTACAAAAATTACTTTTTGCAAGTAAAAAACGATTCAAAAGTTTAAGAAAATAACGTTTTGCAAGTATAAAAAAACTATTCACACATAGAGAAATTACTTTGCAAAAAAAAAAAAATGGTACACAAGTTTATGTGAACGACAAAATTCATTCACATAAAGTCAGAGGGGAATACTGAAGAAAAAGACCATATTTTAGTCCTACTCGGACGTCTTAGGAACAAAAACAATCGACTCGAGTTCTACCAAGCGAGCAAAATGTCAACAAACGATCACTAGGAACTATTTAGGGTTAAAAACGTCTGATTCGTTTCTTCTTCCAAACATGGCGAGAAGGACTTGGAAAGAAAAAAAAACCCTAGCCTCGTCGTTTGCTGCATTCAGGTCTTGAAGAGCGTGTTTTACGCCCGCTTTAACCCTTGTGCCGGCAATGAATAATTCATGGGCGTGCACTCCCGCTACTTCTGCTAATGGCGGCGTGACAAAGCCATACATTTGTAAATGAGCCTAATCCACCTCCTGTGGGTGAGTGTGTTTATGTGTGTGCGTGTGTCTGTGTGTGTGTGTGTATGTGTCTGTGTGTGTGAGGCTTTAGACGGGCTGGCCTCTCGGGTTTTAACCACAAGGACCGTTTTGTCCGACGGGAATTTTGTGTTGTGTGTTTTAGCTGTGGAGTGCAGCACCACGGTGACCCTTTCATCCCACGACTCACTTCTCAGGGCGTGTGTGTGTGTGTGTGTGTGTGTGTGTGTGTGTGTGTGTGTGTGTGTGTGTGTGTGTGTGCGTGTGTGTGTGTGTGCGCGGCTTTTGTACGTGACCCATTTTGTAGCAGGACAATAAAAGATGGCTGCTTGGAGGCATAAAACCCTAAACGGGCCACAGGCAGTCAGATGGCTACACGTAGTCGGACGATACAGGTCACACACACACACGCACACACACACACACATACACACACACACACACACTCACACACATGACAAAAGAGACAATACAAACCAAACCTTAAAGAATGTTGACTTTGAGGGACAATAACAACTAATGTGAAGCTAGGGCTGCGAGATAAAAGGATATCAATATAAATAATGAAATTAATATATATACACATATATATATATACATACACATGTCAGCATTAATACATACATATATACATACACACATACATAAACATACATGCACACACATACATAAATACATCAATCAATCAATACATAAACATACATACATATATGGATACACATATATACATACATACACACACACATATACATACATAAACATACTTACATACACTTACTGTATATACATACACATATACTTACACACACATATATACATACATAAACATACATGTATACATACACATATTTACATACATACACATATACATACATAAACATACTTACATACACAAATACTTATTTACACACACATATATACATACATAAACATACATACATATATACATACATACACACAAATACATACATAAACATACATGCATATATACATACACATATGTACATACATGCATTCACATATATACATACATACACACAGATAAATACATAAACATACATACATATATACATACACAAACATTCACACACACATACATAAACATACATACTGTATATACATACACACATATATATACATACATAAACATACAAACGTATATACATACATTCACATGTATACACACATACACACATATATATGTTTATATATATATATATATATATATATATATATATATATATATATATATATATACATACACACACACACATATATACCTACACACACATATATAACACACAGTTAGACTTCCTTTTATATCATTCAAATTCGAACTTTACAGTACATATAAGAACAAAGTTTTGTTGCATTAGTTTGTTGTAGTGCAGGATAGAAGAGCAATAAGGTGAATATATAAATAATAGACTACTATACAGAGAAATATACTGTACTTTTGCACATGCATCCATGTTTATGGATGTATGTTATATTGTCTTTTATATTCCAGCGAGTTAATCCATTTTTGGGGGGGAATTGAGGGGATTATTATGATGCGTTCAAGAGTCTTCCTGAGGGAAGCAGCTGTTACGGAACTGCTTCAGGACCTATTTCTAGAGTCCACATACATACATGTACATACATACATACATACATACATACATACATACATGCATGTACAAACATACATACATACATACATACATGCATGTACATACATACATACATACATGCATGTACATACATACATACATACATGCATACATACATACATACATACATACATACATACATACATCCATACATACATACATACATACATACATACATAGATACATACATACATACTTACATACATACTTACATACATACATACATACATACATGCATGTACATACATACATACATGCATGTACATACATACATACATACATACATACATACATACATACATACATACTTACATACATACATACATACATACATACATACATACATACACACAGTGGGCGTGACACACTAACAGCCAATCAGGTGACAGTATCATCTACAAAGGGTGGTTGATAGAGTGAGAAGAGAAAGTTGAAATGAGCTTTGTAGAGAGGGAAGAAATTGTTGATAAAAGAAAATGTCATTTAAAAAACATTTTTTTAAATGAGAAAAAGCGAAAAAAAATAACCAAAATAAATGTTTAAAACTTTTTTAAACGAGTGCCCCAGAGAGTGTAGAAGTTGTCGATAAAAATAAAAAAATAAAACATTTTTTTTAAAAAAGCAAATATATTTTGAATTGAAGAGGAAAAGTCACCTGGATAGTTTTATTCCCAAAGGGACCATAGTCAGACCAACATGGTCTGTAAATGACGCAAGGCCCTCATTCCCACCTTAGCCGTGCTCACCCTTTAGAGCACAGCTCTAATCGTATCACCTCTTCCTGGGTTTCTCTAGGTTTATTTACATTTTTACACTTTGCACTATTTTCTTACATTTCATGAAGCTTTTCTTACATATTCCTTAATTTTAAGAGCTTATTGTTGGGTGTTCAAAGTGATTTTAATATTTTGTTGACATTTGAGTGTTTTCCATGCTGTTGTTGACATTTCCTTTCTGCCTTGATAGCTGATGGCATTATAATCGGAGGAAAAAAAATATATTTTATTGCTCCCTAATTTCCATAAGTCATAAAAATATCAATATATATAAAAAATTGATATCATGATACAGTTTTTAGCCTATGCCAAAAATCAATAACCTACCTGAACCCAGTACGATAGTTCTTAAGAGAGACATAGACATATAGATGGTGGACTCGGTAGACCGAGGGGGGTGTTGGGTGCAAGAATCCCGATCTGTGAGTGCCCAAATGGGGAAGTGGCCGCGTTACGTCTGGGTTAGTAAGTCGCTTGAGGGGAAGCTGACTAGCAAAATTGGGAACAGACTGGAAAGAAAACAAGTGTAAGACTCCAAAGATGGATGAAGTGTCCTAAAAGGGGAGCCGAGGAATGGAAACTGCTGTTCATGGCATTACTGTGCGTGCGTGTGTGTGTGTGTGTGTGTGTATACCCAAGAACAGAAAGGGTGGTTCCCACAAGTGATGGAAACCCACTGAGTCCCCACAAATGACATAGACCAGTAAGTGTGTGTGATGCAGGTTTAGCAGCTGTGAAATGTTGTGCCGAGACAAAGCGGGTCTGACACACACACACACACACACACACACACACACACACACACACACACACACACACACACACACACACACACGCACACAAACACACTTGTATTTCTGACCTTCTTGAGACCACCCTTTTCTAGATATATAAAAGTGTATTTACAACATTAATAATATGCAAATATATATAAAAAAAGTTTCTTGTAAAAAATTAGTTGGAATTTCACGAAAAAAACAGTATTGTATAAAAAGTCATCATTTTACTCAACGCAAGTCAAAATTTTACAAGAAAAACCGAAAGTGTGCAATATGATAAAAGTTGGAATTTTACTCGATAACAGTCGCAATTTCACATGAAAAAGCTTAATGTTTTGGCAATTTTTTGAAAGGAGTCGTAATTTTACTTGATAAAAGTCAACATTATATAAGAAAACTTAAAAATGTTGGCAATATAATAATAACAATCAGAATTTTACTTGGCAAAATTATGACAAAAAGTCATTATTTCAGTCAGAAAATGTCACTATTTCACAAAGAACAACAAAAAAAATGGGCAATATCTTTCGACAATGTTGTATGACAAATGTCACCATTTTTGCACTAAAAAAACTAATACTTTTACATTAAAAAAAAATAATTTTACAAGAAAATATCGCCATACTACAGAAACAGAAAGAATATGGGAAATTGTGCCCAATTTTATAAGAAAAAAGTCGACACATTGTGACAAAAGACTGCTTTTAAATATTTTATTATTTTTACTTTTTGTGCGTAGTTTTTTAATTTTCATTATTTACTTCAGGTTATTACTATATTTTCTATAAACATATTTATTTTATTTTTTTATGTAACGCTTGGCCAAAGAGGGCACATTTCTTTTTCTTACAAACACTTGTTATTTCATATGATGACCAGAGGTGGAGCACTTTTAAAAGCGACACACAGTCATTTTGAAAAATCCCTCCTTTTTGGGACCACCCTACTTTTGATAGATTTCACCACCAGGGGGTGCAAATGAGACATTCTCTATTAGATGCAATGCTTTTCCCTTATTGGGACCATGATTTATGTCCTCACTTGTTCACACCTCCTCATATGGAAGCTACTTTTCATTGTTATGTCTCAAGAAGGGTAGACATACAAGAACACACACACACACACACACACACTTACTTACACACACACACACACACACACGCAAAGCTGCCTCTCTGCCATTTGAGCAGATGTTTGCCTTGGCCTCGACTGGATCGCAAGTTGATGAGTTTTCCACCGCAGGTTTCTTTGGTCCTCCCATCCCGGCGGGTTCATGCGGCTTGCAAAAGTTTCTGTGGTTCTGGCAGAAGCACCAAACAGTTCCAAACCCGAGCCAAGTCGAACTGATGTCACTCATATTTGGCATTTTTACCACAGCACCGGGAGGACCAAGACGTGTGTCTCAAAACTTCATTCGCCAGGTCACAGTTTGCGTCTGGTCTTCTTCACGTTAACTTTGTGTGTGTGTTTGAGTTCGAAAGAAGAAAATCAGCGAAGAACTTGCTCATATAAATAAGATATCAAACTAACGTCCCTCCACAGTGCCAGTCAGACATCCTTTTGGATGAGTTTTCAACGCTGCAGCCTCCTTCCATTTAAAACCAGAAGTACCGTTCCGTCTTCTAGCCGTCCGTAGCGTTTCTACTATGCATTCTTCATTCACCACTCCGAGCAACGTTCGTAAGTTTTACAATATAACTAAAACAATTCTTTCCCACTAAACCGTCCTGTGTGTGTGATGTCTGTCGGGGTGTTTTTATGCATACTTGTACGCGCTACTGTAATGTAATCGAGCTGGCATCGTTAGCGTTAGCTACTATGCTAACACCTCTACAAGGTGTTAGCATAGTAAACTTTATTGATCCACAAGGGAAATTGTTCCACACAGTAGTTCAGTTTCAAAGGTTGGAAAGGGCAAGGATGGAAAGGGTAATGCAGGTATTCAGTAGACTAAAAATGTACCATAAACGCAATATAAATTATAACATATTTAATATTTACATATTATATATACAGTATATAATTTATACTTACATGTTATTATATTATAATTTATTTGTATATCATTTATACAATATATAACTGTGGAGGAAGATGTGGCAGTACTGCCTACAGTAGCAAAGGTCACCGCCTCTGTCCACGGTGCTGAGGACAGAGCACCATCAGACGGGGGCGTGGCAGTGCTGACGGCGAGAGAAAACACCTGTGGAATCAAATCACCTGCCAGCTGTGTCTCACCGTCAGCACTGCCACGCCCCCCCGTCCGATGGTGCTCTGTCCTCAGCACCATGGACATAAGCGGTGACCTTTGCTCCTGCAGGCAGCGTTGACATCTTGCCTCCACAATTACAAATTCTAATTACCATTGACAATATTACAGTGTATTCACTTTTAATTAAATTTTAACTGTTATTACCTTACAATGACATTCTGTTTGCGTTGTTTCAAAAATTCACCAAAACGTTACCGTGGAGTTATTGAGTCTGTTGAGCTGTTTAGAGAGCTAGCTTGAGCAGCTAGTGGGTCCACGACAATGATTTCTGTTTTGTCTGATCATATGTTGGCCAGAGGGGGAGCACTTCAAATGGTTACACACACTTGTTATTTCATATGTTTGCCAGAGGGGGGCACACTTCAAATTGTTACACATACTTGTTATTTTATATTTTGACCAGAGGGGGGGGACACTCTTCAAATTGTTACATACACTTGTTATTTCATATGTTGACCAGAAGGGGTACACTTCAAATTGTTACACAAACTTTTTATTTAATATGTTGACCAGAGGGTGCACACTTCAAATTGTTGCACGCACTTATTATTTCATATGTGGACCAGAGGGTGCACACTTCAAATTGTTACACACACTTGTTATTTCATATGTTGACCAGAGGGAGCACACTTCAAATTGTTACAAAAACTTGTTCTTTCATATGTTGACCAGAGGGGGGGCACACTTCAAATTGTTACACACACTTGTTATTTCATATGTTGACCAGAGGGGGCACACTTCAAATTGTTTCACACAGTTGTTATTGCATATGTTGACCAGAGGGGGTGCACTTCAAATTGTTACCTACACTTGTTATTTCATTTGTTGACCAGAGGGGGTGCACTTCAAATTGTTACAGACATTTGTTATTTCATATGTTGACCAGAGGGAGAGCACTTCAAATTGTTGCACACACTTGTTATTTCATATGTTGACCAGAGGGGGGAGCACTTTTAAAACCGACACAGAGTCAATTTGTAAAGTCCCTCCTTTTTGAGACCACCCTCATTTAGGGTAGACTTCAAATGAGATCTTTATCCATCCACCCATTTCCTACCGCTTGTCCCTTTCAGGGTTGCAGGGGGTGCTGGAGCTTATCTCTATTTTTTGGAATGCCGATGACAAAAGAGTCACAAACCACAGATGGCCCCTATGCCGCACTTTGGGCAACGCAGCTGTAGAATCTAACAGTTAATTGCCACTATAGTCTTTGTACCGTAGTCCTATAGTCACATATGGGTTGTATTACGTCAGCACCGGAAGTCGTAAAATCAGCTGTTCACCTGGCGGGTTTTTTGGGGGACGAATAGGGAAGTCCTTTAACTTTTTTTATCACATATTGCTGCCTTTGCACCTGTCAATGTTTACTTTTATATGCACAGTAAATCAACAAAAAATCACGACTTTGGAGCAATGTTCACGGACTCTAGTATTTGCCTCACTATTAGATGCAATGGTTTTCCGTATTGGGACCATGATTTCGGTCCTAACTTGTTCACACCTCCTCATATGGAAACTACTTGATGTCTCAAGAAGGGTAGAATTACAAGAACACACACACACAGACACACACACACACATTAACAAACAAAGAAACGTCAACAATGGCGAGAATGCGTCCTTACGACAGGAACATGTCCAGTAAAACGGCGCCACTAAAAACCGGGTGGTCTTGGCGGGAAAGGGGGCGGGGCTTGCCCTTACAACACAAACTTTTCAACGCCATGTTTAACAGGAGGGACGAACGCCGTAAAGTAGCGAGGGAGGCTCATTTGCATCACACTGTGTGTGTGTGTGTGTGTGTGTGTGTGTGTGTGTGTGTGTGTGTGTGTGTTACAGTGCAAAGAATAGCTGACAAAAGGGGGGTTTGGCGTGGGGGGGGCGTGATGTAAATGGCGGTTTGTTGGTCGTTTCACCGTCTCTTTCCTGTTGGTTGCCATGGTAGCGCTCGCAAGGCGTCCGACCTTTGACCTCCCCGGCGACACAGAGGAGGAGGAGACGGGGCGCTTTAACGAGATCGTTTACGGACAGACGCATGTTTAGGTCGTGTGTGTTGTGACACTTGCTGATATCATAACACACACACACACTGAGACACTTAATCAATATTGACTATTAAATTACTCGGCTGTTTTTCTTTTTTTTTTTGCCAAAAATAGAATAAGGTAAAATATGCCCATAATACAGCAATGAAAATAATAAAACTGTATGAATACAATTTTGAAGTTATAGGGGAAAAATAATAAATTATTAAAGCAATGGGAAAATGTGAATAAAATAATTGAAAATAGATATATGACTCAAATGAGGAAAATGTAAGCGGAAATAGTGAATTAAATATTATAAAAAAAAGAGAAAATTTGGCGAATAGTTAAAAACAAATGCGGGAAAAAAAAGGGAAATATGAGGGAAAATTATGTAGTAAAACAAATAATTGTAAAAATATTCATGAATAGAACAATACAAATCTAAATCAAATGAGAATGTATAGGGAAAAAAATAAATAAAACAATGACAAAATGTGAATATAAGGAAATATAAGGGATAATATTGTAATAAAAACAATCAAGGTAATTATACATTGTGTTGACTAGAGGAAAAACTAATACAAATATCATTTTTTTAAAATAGTGCAAAATAATGAAATAATAAAAAATATGTATATGAAATCAACCAGAACATGTTATTATAAAACAGCAATTAATATCTGAATGAAATGAGAACTTACAGGGAAAACGTATTTGTAATTTTCCTGAAGGAACTCTCCTGACGGAATGAATAAAGTACTATCTATTTATTAATAAAAAATAAAACTTATTAAAATAACCAAAACATTGTGAATACAGCAATAAATATCTGAAAAAATAATTAAAAAAAATTCTATAAGGGGAAATAATGTAAGAAAAATAACATCATTACATTTTTCTTTTTAATTTTCTGAAAACAGTAAAAAAAAATCAGATTTAAATTGGAAAATAATAGGGAAAATAATGTAGTAATACAAATAAAAAATTGTAAAAATATATTTGAATATAACAATAAAAATCTAAATTAAATGAGAACGTATAGGGGAAAAAAAACAATGACAAAATGTGAATATGATGATGAGTATAAGAACATATAAGGGAAATATTGTAATTAAAAAATAAGGTAATTATAAATATAAATATAATTATAAAATATATATGTAAATATATATATATATAAATATATAAATATATAAATATAATTATAAATATAAATATAAATATAATTATAAATATAATTATAAATTATAAATATAAATATAATAAATATAATTATATATAAATATAAATATAATTATAAATTGTGTTGAATACAGGGAAATCTAATATAAATATTATTTACAAAAAATAGTGCAAAATAATGAAATAATAAAAAATATGTTTATGAAATCAACCAGAACCTGTTAATATAAAACAGCAATTAATATTAAAAAAATAGTTTAATATTTTCTGAATACAGTAAAAAAAAAAATTGGAATACAATTTGAAAAAAAATGGGGAAAATAATGTAATAAAAATAATAAATTGGGAAATTATCCAGAACATGTTATAGCAATGAACATCTTAATAAAATGAGAAATATAAAAGGGACAAAATATTGTGGTAATAAAAATAATTTATATTTTGTGAATAAAATCTGAATGAAGTGAGAATGTACAGGCAAAAACTATTTAATAATAAAAAAAATATAACATATCAAAATAACCAAAACATTGTGAATACAACAATACATATAAAAAAAAAACAAAAAAAATATTTAAAAAAATTATATAGAGGAAAATAATGTAATGAAAGTAACATATCATTAATTTTTTAAAATATATTTTCTGAATACAGTAAAAAAAAAAAAATCTGAATTAAATTTGAAAAAAATATGGGGAAAATAATGTACTAAAAATAATAAATTGGCAAATTATCCAGAACATGTTGTAGCAATAAGCATCTGAATAAAATGAGAAAAATAAAGGGACAAAATATTAAATAAATAAATGATAAATGGGTTGTACTTGTATAGCGCTTTTCTACCTTCAAGGTACTCAAAGCGCTTTGACACTACTTCCACATTTACCCATTCACACACACATTCACACACTGATGGAGGGAGCTGCCATGCAAGGCGCCAACCAGCAACCATCAGG
Source organism: Nerophis ophidion (assembly GCF_033978795.1). NCBI lineage: Eukaryota > Metazoa > Chordata > Actinopteri > Syngnathiformes > Syngnathidae > Nerophis > Nerophis ophidion. The sequence goes on along the minus strand of NC_084619.1, from coordinate 59,400,399 downwards.
AGCAAGGGTGAAGTGTCTTGCTCAGGACACAACGGACGTGACGAGGTTGGTACTAGGTGGGATTTGAACGAGGGACCCTCGGGTTGCGCACGGCCACTCTTCCACTGCGCCACGCCGTCCCATATTGTAGTAATAAAAGTACCGTATTTCCTTGAATTGCCGCAAGGCATATAGTATGCGCCTGCCTTGAATTACTGCCGGGTCACACTCGTGACGTCACGAGTGACACTTCCCCTGTCATCATTTTCAAAATGGAGGAGGCTGATTTCAATACCGGTAATTTGAAATCGCATAAAGGGAAGAAGATTAAGAGCTATTCAGTAGGATTTAAGGTCCAAGCTTACATCACACTCAAATTTTTACCGCATACCTTTGGTAAGTGCCAGAGTGAGAAGAGGTTTTAAAATAATTAGTGCATGCTTACTTTTTCCGCATGCCTTTGGTAAGCGCAGGAGTGAGAAGAGGTTTTATAATTAATTAAGGAAATACGGTAATTTAGAATATTTTGTGAATACATTACAAAATAAAGAAATAAAATGAGATTATGGGGAAATATAATGGAGTTATAAAGTATACAATTATGAAAACAGCGATTTTGTGAAAATAATACCTTATTAAAAAAAAAAAAAGACATTGTCAATGATAAGGAAAATTCAGGGCACTAAAATATCATCAATCAGATATGAATCGGAACTTTTGCATGTTCAAGTAATAAAACCGACCTGAAACATTTCAGTATGTAGCATTTTCTTCATTTACCAGCGGGTGTAAATATCTCCAAACAAACAAAGTCAGACGTGAGGAGCTCAACAAACGTTATTCTTGTAAAAGCTTAAAAAAAACAAAAAAACAAACAACATTGAAAAGGATAACGCGGAGAACGTGCGCAGCTAATGTGCTCTTCCGGCGTGCAGGGAAGATATTTCAACACGGCGGAGAGGATGACGGTTCTTTTGTGTTTTTTTGGGGTTTTTTTTACACCCACTTCCCGTTCACAGGTGACGACACCTCTGCTTTTATCTTTGTTTGTGTGGGAGCAAACACAACACAACACAACACAACACAAAGGGATGCGGTATGCAAGTGTGTGCGCGTTTTTTCTTGCATTTTGTGATCAACAAACAAAAAGAGCAGGAAGTAGCAATTTTAACATTTGAAATGTTTCTAAGTGACGTGAAAGATGGACAAAAAATGTGTGACTGCTGTGATGAGATGGCGACTTGTCCAGGGTGTACCCCGCCTTCCGCCCGATTGTAGGTGAGATAGGCACCAGCGCCCCCCGCCACCCCAAAGACAGTAAGCGGTAGAAAATGGATGTGTAACTGCTGCAGTTCTTGTATCAGATCTGATTGTGTTGTTGTTGTTATTATTGTGTATTTGGTTGTGTGTATGTGTACCTAATGTAGTGCCCTGGTGGCAGCTGACCAGTACGCTGGAAATGTGCAAATTGTAGCCGAAGAGGTTTTCGCTAGAAATGTTGCTGGAGATGATTGGAGAGTTTTATTTTTTTAAGTTCATTTTTAACTTAAATAATGATTCGGAGTGCATGAGAAAGTAGTAGAAATGCTGCGTTTGAGGTTTCTTACAGGTTTTGGTGAAAGGCTTCCTTCAATGCTAAGGTCAATGTTGACTGTGTCATGCCAAATTTCTTCCCCCCTACAAAAAACCTCCCCCCCCCCATTTACTTCCGGGGTCATGATTAATACAGACGTTTTGTTAACGCTATATTATAAAAATATAATGCTATATTATAAAAATGCAGACGTTTTGTTAACGCTATATTATAAAAAATTTTAGAAAACAATTTACAAACACAAGCTATTTACTTCCGGGGTCACGTTTCCTCTTATGTCATCCCATAGCTTGTGTTTGTAAATTGTTTTTTTAATTTTTTTTAATAATATAGCATTAACAAAACGTCTGTATTTTTATAATATAGCGTTATATTTTTATAATATAGCGTTAACAAAACGTCTGTATTAATCATGACCCCGGAAGTAAATGGGGGGGGGGGGGGTTTGTAGGGGGGAAGAAATTTGGCGTGACAACTGCAACTTTCTGGAAAGGCCAGCGAACTCAAGAGTGCTTTTACCTGCCGCTCCTCTTTTCGATCCTATTTTAGGTCGTGGTTCTGCCAAACTGTTAGGTGCAGAGTTTGATCATAAGGAGTAAAAATCAATCGGTTTAAACCAGATCTGGGGAAAATTAAGGCCCCGGGGGGCCGCATGGGGCCCGTTGAGCTTTTCAATTTTCAAATAATTTTTTTTAGATCTTTAAGATGGAAAGTAAAGCTGCTATTATGATGTTTTCTAGCGACCGTAAGTCTTGAACTAATCCAAGTACTTCAATACTTGGAATCTGCGCTTATGGATGATATACCAGTTACTATGGTAACCTAATTAGTTACTATGGTAACCTAATTAGTTACTATTGTAATTTAAGTCAGAGCAGCTCAGACGAGGCACCAAGCAGTGTGGGCGGGAAGCGTTTCCACAGACGCGGAAGGAGATTTTCTCAATAACGTTCTAAAGCTTAGTGATATGTCAGATTGAAGGTGGGGTTTATTTTGTACACTTTGTGTTCATATTTCACTGTTTGTTGCATTTAAAGGGGGGTGTGATGTTCATATTTCGTCGATATTCAGTGTTTTATGGTTCGTAGAAAAATTTAAAATACCATTATGATTTTTAAGGCGGTCTGTCATAATGTTTTTAGCATTCAATCAGACATTTTTGTGAGGTTTTTTATTAGTGTTCCTAAAAATAGATCTAAAGACACATTTTTATGTCTAAATGTGGCCCCTTAGTCAAAATAATTGCCCAGGCCTGCTTTAAAATAATCCCAAATCACAGACATAGTGTCGTTATTGTTAGCCAGGCTACAGAACACACTCTTCTTGCTGCACATTTTCTTGTCTAAATGTGGCCCCCTAGTCAAAATAATTGCCCAGGCCTGCTTTAAACGATACCCTTTCGCTCGCAGTCGACTTTCATCGCACGCAAAAAAAATAAAAAAATATGTGACAGAAAGTCACAGTCGACGTCCGTGGCTGCCGATGGCATCATATAAAAAATCCGCAGGTTGAACGTCTGCGCACGCTTCCTCGCACTCGCCCAAACAAACATTCATGCTGCGGGGCGGAAGGAAGCGGCTCCATTATTTCTCTCAAGAGCTTTTTCAATTCCACGCCTGATGCTTGAGGGATTGTGTGTGCTTTCGTGTGTGTGTGCGTGTGTGTGTGTGTGTGTGTGTGTGTGTGTGTGTGTGTGTGTGTGTGTGTGTGTGTGTGTGTATGTTAGGATCTAGATGTAGTGTTGGATGTAGCTTAAACCATTAAAGTGATGACCTCATGTAAAGTTTACAATATGTATATAAAGTGTATCCTTTCAACATATTATGTTACAGCTTTATTCCAAAATGGAATAAGTTCATTGTTGTCCTCAAAATTCTCCACACAATACCCCCATATGCCATCCATGCATCCATTTTCTACCACTTGTCCCTTTTGGGGTCGCTGGAGCCTATCTCAGCTGCATTCGGGCAGAAGGCGGGGTACACCCTGGACAAGTCGCCACAGGTCCAACACATATAGACAGACAACATTCACAATCACATTCACAATCACATTCACACACTAAGGGCCAATTTAGTGTTGCCAATCAACAGATC
>NC_084619.1:59356730-59391730 GCF_033978795.1 Nerophis ophidion | reverse complement strand
CCTTCCTTGAATTAAAAGGCTGCATCACATTACACACACACACACACACACACACACACACACACACACGGCACATTGGATTACGGACACCGGGGCAAAAGAAACCCAATAAAGCTTTTAACGCGGCGGCCGACGGCGAGCGGATCTGATATCTGATGGCGCTTCCACGGCGAGATGGATGGAGGCGTCGCTGGCCTCGCAGCCAAAGTGCGAGGGCGAGAAGCGAGAGCGGGGGGGGGGGGGGGGGGGGAACAAAGGGCGACCGGAGGAGGAAAGGCGGCTAAAAATAAAAGATGTGGGTTCACACAGACACCCGGGGTGTGGATCAATGGCGAACACCCAGACGTTCACGGTCTGATGCCGTGTCCACACGGGAAAGTTTTTAGGTGGGAACGGTGAAAGTGTTGGAACCTTTTATCCCCGGGGGGTGACTACTCATATTTTATACATGGCATTTTTTTTTAGCTAGAGATAATCCAAGAATGGATAAAATATGACCAAATATAGAGAACAGTAATACAAACCCCGTTTCCATATGAGTTGGTAAATTGTGTTGGATGTAAATATAAACGGAATACATCCTCCATCCATCCATCCATCATCTTCCGCTTATCCGAGGTCGGGTCGCGGGGGCAACAGCCTAAGCAGGGAAACCCAGACTTCCCTCTCCCCAGCCACTTCGTCTAGCTCTTCCCGGGGGATCCCGAGGCGTTCCCAGGCCAGCCGGGAGACATAGTCTTCCCAACGTGTCCTGGGTTTTCCCCGTGGCCTCCTACCGGTTGGACGTGCCCTAAACACCTCCCTAGGGAGGCGTTCGGGTGGCATCCTGACCAGATGCCCGAACCACCTCATCTGGCTCCTCTCGATGTGGAGGAGCAGCGGCTTTACTTTGAGTTCCTCCCGGATGGCAGAGCTTCTCAACCTATCTCTAAAAGAGGGTCCCGCCACACGGCGGAGGAAACTCATTTCGGCCGCTTGTACCCGTGATCTTATCCTTTCGGTCATGACCCAAAGCTCATGAGCATAGGTGAGGATGGGAACGTAGATCGACCGGTAAATTGAGAGCTTTGCCTTCCGGCTCAGCTCCTTCTTCACCACAACGGATCGGTACAACGTCCGCATTACTGAAGACGCTGCACCGATCCGCCTGTCGATCTCACGATCCACTCTTCCCTCACTTGGAAACGGAATACAATGATTTGCAAATCCTTTTCAACTCATATTCAGTTGAATGCACTAGAAAGACAAGATATTTGATGTTCAACTTTATAATTTTTTTGCAAATAACTTAGAATTTCATGGCTGCAACACGTGCCAAAGTAGTTGGGAAAGGGCATGTTCACCACTGTGTTACATCACCTTTTCTTTTAACAACACTCAATAAACGTTTGGGAACTGAGGAAACGAATTGTTGGAGCTTTGAAAGTGGAATTATTTCTCATTCTTGTTTTATGTAGAGCTTCAGTCGTTCAACAGTCCGGGGTCTCCGTTGTCGTATTTTAACTTTATAATGCGTCACACATTTTCGATGGGAGACAGGTCTGGACTGCAGGCGGACCAGGAAAGTACCCGCACTCTTTTTTTTACGAAGCCACTCTGTTGTAACACGTGCTGAATGTGGCTTGGCATTGTCTTGCTGAAATAAGCAGGGGTGTCCATGAAAAAGACGACGCTTAGATGGCAGCATATGTTGTTCCAAAACCTGTATGTACCTTTCAGCATTAATGGTGCCTTCACAGATGTGTAAGTTACCCAAGCTTTGGGCACTAATGCACCCACATACCATCACAGATGCTGGCTTTTGAACTTTGCGCCGATAAAAGTCTGGATGGTTCGCTTCCCCTTTGGTCCGGATGGCACGATGTCGAATATTTCCAAAAACAATTTGAAATGTGGACTCGTCAGACCACAGAACACTTTTCCACTTTGCATCAGTCCATCTTAGATGATTTCGGGCCCAGAGAAGCCGGCGGCGTTTCTGGATGTTGTTGATAAATGGCTTTCGCTTTGCATAGTAGAGCTTTAACTTACACTTACAGATGTAACGACCAACTGTATTTAGTGACAGTGGTTTTCTGAAGTATTCCTGAGCCCATGTGGTGATATCCTTTAGAGATTGATGTCGGTTTTTGACACAGTGCCGTCCGAGGGATCGAAGGTCACGGTCATTCAATGTTGGTTTCCGGCCATGCCGCTTACGTGGAGTGATTTCTCCAGATTCTCTGAACCTTTTGATGATATTATGGACCGTAGATGTTGAAATCCTTAAATGTCTTGCAATTGCACTTTGAGAAACGTTGTTCTTAAACTGTTTGACTATTTGCTCACACAATTGTGGACAAAGGGGTGTACCTCGCCCCATCTGTTCTGGTGAAAGACTGAGCATTTTTTGGGAAGCTGTTTTTATACCCAATCATGGCACCCACTTGTTCCCAATTAGCCTGCACACCTGTGGGGATGTTCTAAATAAGTGTTTGATGAGCATTCCTCAACTTTATCAGTATTTATTGCCACCTTTCCCAACTTCTTCGTCACGTGTTGCTGGCATCAAACTCTAAAGTTAATGATTATTTGCAAAAAAAATATGTTGTCTTTGTAGCATATTCAACTGAATATGGGTTGAAAATGATTCGCAAATCATTGTATTCAGTTGATATTTACACCCAACACAATTTCCCAAATCATATGGCATCGGAGTTTGTAATATAAAAGGGAAAATGTGAATACCATGTTAAAAATGTGAATAATTGAAAAGTGGAAAAAACTGCGAATACTTTACGGACGCACTGCATTTTCATTTGCAACGGCGAACTAGCAAATAGGCAGCTTTTGCTTGTTAGAGATGTTGAAGTGTGATGATAGTCTTGAATTGTCTCTCATTTACTAAGAAAAGTTAGCCCAATAGGTCACTCTGAACAGTTCACAAACATTAACAAGGTGCGGGGGTGTATATATATATATATATATATATATATATATATATATATATATATATATATATATATATATATATAGTACTTTATTGATTCCTTCAGGAGGGTTCCTTCAGAAAAAAAAATAAAAATTTACAAACATTAACAAGGTGCGGGGGTAAATGTGTTGGAACATACATGTTCAAGATTGACCAAGACTTTTAAGTGTAAAACATACATGGAGAATGTCTGCAACGTGTCGAGGACAATAAGGAAGGTGTTTCTTTCCGTAATGATTTTTAATATTTGATTGGCAACACTAAATTGTCCCTAGAGTGTGAATGTGAGCGTGAATATTGTCTGTCTATCTTTGTTGGCCATGTGATGAGGTGGGGACTTGTCCAGGGTGTACCCCGCCTCCCGCCTGAATGCAGCTGAGATAGGCTCCAGCACCCAGCCACCCCAAAAGGGACGAGCGGTAGAAAATGAATGGGATGGATGATTATTAGTCATACTTTACAAAAAAACTGTAATTTAATAAGGATTTGTGTATGCGCTTTTACTGCCACCTAGTGTCTACTTTTAAGTATCGATGCTATAAAAGGAGTAAACCATTTTCCAATTGTTAGAATCATGTGCCTTTTGAGGTGAAGTTAAAAATAAAAACAACTAATCCATAAAATCACAAGTTGATTCAACGTTGTTAAAGAAATAACCTTCACTTTCTAAAAAAATAGCAGCTGCAAATTAAGGCTTTTTAGGCCGCAACATCGCAAAAAAAACATCCATCCATCCAGCCATCGTCTTTCGCTTTTCCAAGGTTGGGTCGCGGGGGCAGCAGCCTAAACAGGGAAGCCCAGACTTCCCTCTCCCCAGCCACTTCATCCAGCTCTTCCCGGGGGATCCCGAGGCGTTCTCAGGCCAGCCGGGAGACATAGTCTTTCCCGTGGCCTCCTACCGGTCGTACGTACCCGAAACACATCCCTAAGCAAGCATTCGGGTGGCTTCCTGACCAGATCCCAGAACCACCTCATCTGGCTCTTCTCATTGTGGAGGAGCAGAAGTTTTAGTTTGAGTTCCTCCCGGATGACAGAGCTTCTCACCCTATCTCTAAGGGAGAGCCCTGCCACCCGGCGGAGGAAACTCATTTGAGCCGCTTGTACCCGTGATCTTGTCCTTTCGGTCATAACCCAAAACTCATGACTATATGTGGGGATGGGAACGTAGATCGACCGGTAAATTGAGAGCTTTGCCTTCCGGCTCAGCTTCTTCTTCACCACAACGGATCGATACAGCGTCCGCATTACTGAAGACGCTGCACCGATCCGCCTGTCAATCTCACAATCCACTCTTCCCTCACTCGTGAACAAGACTCCAAGGTACTTAAACTCCTCCACTTGGGGCAAGATCTCCTCCCCAACCCGGAGATGGCATTCCACCCTTTTCCGGGCGAGAACCACAGACTCGGGCTTGGAGGTGCTGATTCTCATCCCAGTTGCTTCGCACTCGGCTGCGAACCGATCCAGTGAGAGCTGAAGATCCTGGCCAGATGAAGCCATCAGGACTACATCATCTGCAAAAAGCAGAAACCTAACCCTGCAGCCACCAAACCGGATCCGCTCAACGCCTTGACTGTGCCTACAAATTCTGTCCATAAAAGTTACGAACAGAGTCGGTGACAAAGGACAGCCTTTGCGGAGTCCAACCCTCACTAGGAAATGTGTCCGACTTACCGCCGGAAATGCGGACCAAGCTCTGACATTGATCATACAGGGAGCGGAACGCCACAATCAGACAGTCCGGTACTCCGTACTCTCTGAACACTCCCCACAGGACTTCCCAAGGGACACGGTCAAATGACTTCTCCAAGTCCACAAAGCACATGTAGACTGGACTAGACTAGACCTCGGAAGGACCGATAAGTAAAACAATAACAATAAAATTGCATTTTCATCAACATTGAATATATCTTCAAGTGCAATTATCACAGTCGGAAAAACGGAGTCGGGTGGTTTGTTTTGTTGTCTTTTTGTTGTTTGTCAGAGTTGATTATCAGTTATGGTTCGATCAATTCATTTATTGACGATCTGCTGAGGCCAAGTGTATGGCAAAGAAAACCCATATTTGCATGCCCTCTTTCTTCTTCTCCACTTTCAGTGTGTTTACAGCGCCACACGTTGGTGTGGAATATGTACTGCGTGGTTTGCATTCCGGGATCAGTCCCTCGGTCCTTGACTCAATTGCCGTTATTTGAGCCGTGAAGCTAACGACCGGCGCTCTCAGCCTTTTACTTCATTATTAAAGAGATCGTTGAGAGTAAGTCTATTTACGATTGGCCACGCTTTTGACTCATGGGACTGCTGTTCGATCCCCGTAACGCGACCCGATACGAGATCTGGCTTTTTTTTGGTGGCCGACTTTTTTTTTTTTTTAATCACAGTACAGACCGACTCTGGGGTACTTTTACCCGATTGTCCTTGAAAGCAACACATGAGTAAGTCAGCAGTTGGCACGCCGCTGCCAACACTTTAGCGCTGATATCGATATCGCAAGGAATCCGGACCCCTGAGACTTAATTTGAAATATCTGACAGAATGATCGCTGTACATTTGCAACTATCTTGCGGACAATGCGAGTAACTCAGGTTAAAGACCATGAATTACACTTTGAATTGTGGAAAGCACAGTATTTTTATATATGACCCAATCCAAACAACCTTTCCCACTCATGCCGCAAATAAGCTCACACAAAAACTCACCACACATGGTCCCACGCAACTGAACTGTGTGGATATTACAAAAAAAAAAAATGTCCAATCACAATACATGATTTAAAAAATTACACCAATTTAAATCCAACATAATGTTTGGTGTATTTTAGCTGCTTGATATTTCTAAATAATTACAAAAGTTTAAGGAGGTCATCACGGAAGTAAACAAAGTAGGAGTCAAACTTTCACATACGCTTAAGCAGTTATATATATATATATATATATATATATATATATATATATATATATATATATATATATATATATATATATATATATATATATATATATATATATATATATATATATATATATATATATATATATATATATATATATATATATATATATGTATATATATATATATATATACATGTATATATATATATATATATATGTATATATATATATATATATATATGTATATATATATATATATATATATATATACATATATATATATATATATATACTGTATATATGTATTGACCATACATACATATACACACATACATAAATACATATGTATAGCTATACACACATATACATCCATATATATATACACACATGCATACACACACACACATATATATATACATATATATACATACATATACATATATATACACACATATACATCCATATATATATACACACATGCATACACACACACACATATATATATACATATATACATACATATACATATATATACATACATATACATACACATATACATATATATATATATATATATATATATACATACATACACATACATATACATATATATATATATATATATATATAAATATACATAATTAATATACATATACACACACATACATATATACATACACACATATACATACATACTTACACATACATATACGTACACACACACATTTATATACAAGTACACATATACACGTACACATAAATACATACACATATATACACATAAATACATATACGTAAATGCATATATACATACATACACATACAAATACATATATACACACATACATGAATACATATATACACATAACTATACATTTACACACACACATATAAACATACACATATTCACATACATACTTACACATACATATACGTACAACACATACAGAGTTATACACAAGTACATATATACACATACATAATTACATATGCATAAATACACACACACATACTTATATATATATATATATATATATATATATATATATATATATGGTCTTCCCATAATAATGCACATGTGTTGAGACTCCAAAAGGACAAAAAGGCTGCGTGCACATGTGGTTTTGTTGCGGCGCTGAAGCATCTGGTGAGTATTTGACGCTGATCTATCACAGTCACAGGCTTTTGGTGGCTCTTAAAATAAACTGCTTAGACGAAGAGGCGAGGGTGGGGAGGGGGGGGGGGGGGGACGCACACACACACCAGATGCAGACTAACTTTCATACCAAGCTGCTCATTAAGTCTGCAAGCTCGTGACGGTGAGCCATCATCCATCAATCCATCAATCACAACGGCGCCCCCCCGCTCCCCCGATGCCTTTTAGGGCTGTCATGGCAGACTGACCTGCATTATCTCGCTGCCTCTCAATGGAGATTTAGATAAGAGGCCAGGAGCTGCAGAGAGGAGCACAGCCACAGAATACCAAGAGAAAAGTGAGCTAGCGAGCGGGAGGAGTCGGAGGACCCCAGAGAGGCTGACGCTGACTTGGATTGGGGGGCCGGGGAGGGATTGGTGGATTTGAGATGGAGTGTATTTAAAAAGGACAACACACATGAATGAACATATTAGAGATTATTTTCCATTACTTTCCATCCCCAAATGAAGACAATACTTTCAAAACATTGCAGAGAATCATATTAAAAATATTAAATTGCAGGATTAAGGTGCTGCCGTAGATATTCACTGCCACCTCCTGTTCGTCATCAACACATAAAACAACTGAAAAAATACACATTTCACATTTCCCTTTTTTCTTGATTGAACACACTCTCTCAATGTGTTATTTGGTACAATATGTGAAGTGAATTATATTTATATAGCGCTTTTTCTCAAGTGACTCAATGCGAGCGCTTTACATAGTGAAACCCAATATCTGATTTTTATATTTAAAGCAGTGTGGGGAGCAGGTGGGGGAAAAGTGTCTTTCCCAAGGACACAACGGCAGTGACTAGAATGGTGGAGGCGGGAATCGAACTTGCAACCCTCATGCTGCTGGCACGGCCGCTCTACCAACCGAGCTCTACCGTCCCAAATGTATGATTCAACCTTTTCAAAACATGTTACAAGTTATAGAAAACCTTCTAGTTGCGTGTAGTTTGCCCAAAAACAACAACAAAAAAATCAATTTTTTTATAGATTTTTGAGGTTTACGAATCAATTTAGAATCAGGGTGAATAAGAATTGTGATTCAAATCCAAATCTTTTTTTTAGGCACCCCTTACATCTACATTTATCTACATGTATACATATACACGGATATATACTTACAAATATTGAAAAATGTATAAATATAAAACCATCCATCCATCCATCTTCTTCCACTTATCCGAGGTCAGGTCGCGGGGGCAGCAGCCTAAGCATGGAAGCCCAGACTGTCCTCTCCCCAGCAACTTTGTCCAGCTCTTCCCGGGGAATCCAGAGGCGTTCCCAGGCTAGCCGGGAGACATAGTCTTCCCAACGTGTCCTGGGTCTTCCCCGTGGTCTTCTACCGGTTGGACGTGCCCAAAACACCACCCTATGAGAGGCATTTGGGTGGCATCCTGACCAGATGCCCAAATGTACAGTATATACATATATAAGTTAAAGTACCACTGATAGTCACACATACACACACTAAGTGTGGTGAAAATACCATCTGCATTTGACCCAATACCCTTGTTTCACCCCTAGGAGGTGAAGGGAGCAGTGAGCAGCACCAGTGGTCGAGCTCGGGAATATTTTTTGGTGGTTTAACCAATATACACATATATATACATACACACACACATATATATATATACATATATATATATATATATATATATATATATATATATATATATATATACATATACATATATATATATATATATATATATATATATATATATATATATACATATATATACATATATATATATATATATATACATATACATATATACATATACATATATATATATATATATATATACAATCAATCAATCAATGTTTTTTATACATCTCTAAATCACAAGTGTCTCAAAGGGCATCACAAGCCATAACGACATCCTTGGGTCAGATCCCACATAAGGGCAAGGAAAAACTCACAACCCGGTGGGATGTCAATGGTAATGAATATGAGAAACCTTGGAGAGGACCGACTGATGTGCCCCCTCCCCTCTAGGGGAGACCAGATACAATGGACGTCGAGTGGGTCTAGCATAATATTGTAAAAGTCCAGTCCATAGTGGATCCAACATAATAGTGAGTGTCTAGTCCATAGTGGGGCCAGTGGGTCATGAGTTCAAACCCCGGCCGAGTCATACCTAAGACTATAAAAACGGGACCCATTACCTCACTGCTTGACACTCAGCATCAAGGCTTGGAATGGGGGGTTGAATCAATAAAAAAATATTTCTGGGCGTGTTCACCGCTGCTGCTCACTGCTCCCCTCACCTCCCATGGGATGATTTTTTGTTTTGTTTATATACACAGATGTGTGTGTGTGTGTATATATATATATATATATATATATATATATATATATATATATATATATATATATATATATAGTGTGTGCTATAGGTTATCTCAATTCCATACGATGATTTGATTCAAAACGGCATGGCGCAGTGGCGTAGTGGAAGAGTGGCCGTGCGTGACCCGAGGGTCCCTGGTTCAATCCCCACCTAGTACCAACCTCGTCATGTCCGTTGTGTCCTGAGCAGGACACTTCACCCTTGCTCCTGATGGGCTGATGGGTGCTGGTTAGCGCCTTGCATGGCAGCTCCCTCCATGAGTGTGTGAATGTGTGTGTGAATGGGTAAATGTGGAAGTAGTGTCAAAGCGCTTTGAGTATCTTGAAGGTAGAAAAGCGCTATACAAGTACAACACATTTATCACTTATCAAACTGATTCTTGCAACCTTATATACTATCCTTAATTATTGTTTTCCTGAAACTTACTGTTAAAAGGTCATAGCGCCCCCTGTTGCTCAGGCATACACTTGCAGCCTGCCAACATGTCGGTGTCCAAACAACAGCACCAGTCCATATCTCTGAGCATCAATGATGTTTTTAAGTCAAAATGTGCACGTGTTGCCGGGTAGAAAATGTTTGATTCTGTATATCAAACACTTATTCAGCATCTTTGAGGTGATGCATGACTTAGCCATGTCGTGATGTGTAAATACTGTACGTTCATCACTGCTGGTCATGGAGTCATTATTGATGGTTGTGCATGGAGTATTCATGTGTTCATGCACGCTGTACATTCGTGACAAAGTTGCAATAACAGGATTATGGTCAACGAGAATTCTTGACATCTTTGCAGCCAAGGTGACTGACAGCTTGTGCCCTTTTGTGTCAGATTCCTAATGAAGCGGGCAGAGTAATTGAATACTGTACTGTAATGTACTATACTGTACTGTGTGTGTTTCAGAGGATAAAGCATCTAAATAAAAAAACAGTATTAAATAGGAGTGTGTGCACGTGCAGCCACGAGGGATGTAGTATGTAATAAAGTACAGTACATTTATTCCCGTTCCTTCGTCATGTTCAAACTGCGGCAGTGCCGTCTCGTATTTGTCACAATTACACCGATGCCTTTTCTTTCACGCTGACTCAGCAAGACATTTCGAAAAAAATAAACACAACAGTTGTTCGAGGTGGGAGGTTTCAGTGTGGGCTAGTTTGACGGGATGAAACATGGCGGCACGTTGAACGGCCGTTCATTTCAGCTCAGTTGTGATGGTGGCACGGTATAGAGGCGCCAAGGAATACCACAACGAAAAGATAAACATACTGAACATACATACATATATATATATATATATATATACATACACGCAGAGATATACACATATCCATCCATTTACTGCCGCTTGTCCATTTTTTTGGGGTAGCAGGGGGTGCTGGAGCCTATCTCAGCTGTATTCGGACGGAAGGTGGGGTACACCCTGGACAAGTCGCCGCCACCTCATCGCAGGGCCAACACAAATAGACAGACAACATTCACACTCACATATATACATACATATATACACATACATACGTACATACATATATGCATGTGGATATTCAAACATATATACATTTAATAATGTGTGTATGCGCACACGGCCCTGCGATGAGGTGGCGACTTGTCCAGGGTGTACTCCGCCTTCCGCCAGATTGTAACTGAGATAGGCGCCAGCGCCCCCCGCGACCCCAAAAGGGAATAAGCGGTAGGAAATGGATGGATGGATATATGTGCACAAACATACACACAAACATAATGCATGTATATATATATATATATATATATATATATATATATATATATATATACACACACACTAACACAATTCATGTGTGTGTATTTCTATATGTATACATAAATACACATATATACAGTACATACATAAATATAACCACATATATGCATACATATACACAAACATACATACATATACACACACATGCATGCATACATACATACATACACACACACACAATTCATATGTGTATTTATATATATATATATATATATATATATATATATATATATATATATATATACATATAAACACACATTTATATATACACATACATACACACACACATATATATATATATATATATATATATATATATATATATATATATGTGCATATATACATATATATGCACGTGTATATTCATATAAACACATACTTGCGCACACACACACACACCTGTTTTTGTTGCTACACTGCTGTTTTTATATGGTCGTAGTGATCAATGCTGGAGTTATGTGTAGTGTCACGTACAATTTCTATTGCTGGCGTGCAAATTAAACATGCACACGTACATGCATACGTACTTCTTTAAATGTTAACATGTACGGAAATTCTAAACGGCTGCCTACCTGCGTATATATAGCCGTCAATTTCTTTCTTTCTTTCCCCTGAGTGGTCGCTACAGACTGGTTTAAATGTGAACTTTAAAAACAGCTATTTTTAAAACAAGAAATCCACAAAAGTCTACAGAGCCAAGAGTCTTCATTTTCAAACATATGGCATATGTGTTTTAGAAGAAAACAATTATGTTACCTTTTATCTAACCACTCACCTTATCTAAAAAAAAAAATAAAAAAAATACTGGGCTCTGTTTTATCTTACATCGGGAAGTTAAAAAAGACAGGAAAAAAAAATGTCTGGAGCGAGTGTAGGAGGGTTGGCAATGTGGGCAGCAGGACGTCTGAGGATGAATAATAGCTACTAACCACTTCAGCTCATGTGAGCTTTTTATCTATTTTGGAGCAGGCACTGAGTCAGGTGAGGAGGAGGAGGAGGAAGAAGAGGATGTTCCCTTAGAAAGTGATGGAGGACAATATGAGACTAATAATAATAATATGTCATGTTACGATGCTCTTTTAGATTGTGCACACAAGGTGAAATACGCTTGTGTGTGTTTGTTTTGTTTTGTTATCAATCCAACAGAACAATACACAAAAATACCATAATAATGCGATTCCATTCCCAAAACCAAACCCGACCCAGCAACATTCAGAATAGCAATAAACAGAGCAACTGAGAGGACACACAAACATGACTCTGTCATGTTTTGTGGTCACGTTCTGTTTGGTTTTGAACTCATCGGGCACTCTTGTTTGTTTTTGTCACCATGTTTACCAATTAGTTTTCACCCGTCATGTCACGCACCTGGTTCATTTGGACTCATGCACCTGTTAATCACCACAGCATTATTTAAGCCTGTAGTTGCCAGGCAGTCAGCCTGGCGACATCACCTCCTACACACCCATGTTATCCATGCCGATGATCCATGCTCTTTCTCGATTCAAGTAAGTCTTGTTTTATGTCCATAGTTTTGCCTTTGTGATAGTTTTGTTTTTTTAGCCAAGTTTTTGATCTTCTGCTGAGAGCGCCTTTTGTTTATTCCTTTTTTTTAAATTAATACAAAAAATGTCAGTACCTTCACGCCATGTACGGTCCAGTCGATTTGCACCACAGGAAAACAAACCACACCAAAGTCCAAGTCATGACAGACTCAAAACAATCATAAAGCAGTCAGACAAAAAAATTATATTACCAACAACACTATCAATATTAATAACAATTTCAACATAGCAGTGATTAAAAATCCCTCACTGACATTATCATTACACAAATTTATTAAAAAAAAACATGAAAAAAAAACAACAACAAAATAGTATCATGGTAGCTTATGTGTGTGTGTTCTTGTATTTCTAACCTTCGTGAGGCACCAACAAAGAAAAGTACCTTCCATATGAGGAGCGGTGGTCTCGAAAAAGAGGGATTTTTCAATTTGACTGTGTGCCAGTTTAAAAGTAGTCAACATATAAAATAACAAGTGTGTGTAAACATTTGAAGTACTCCCCCTCTGGCCAACATATGAAATAAGTGTGTAACAAATTTAAATGCAACCCGTTTGGCTAAAATTAATAAACAAAATGAATTAAATATGTATATAGAGACATACTGTAATAGCTGGAAGTAAATAATGAAGATTCAAAACCAATTACAAACTAAAAATTGCAAAAATAAATAACTAAAAGCAAAATTTTTCTCACAATACGTCGAATTTTTTTAAAATAAATTTGGGAACGAGTTCTCATATTATTTCCGTTTCTGTAATATTGCAATATTTTCTCACAAAATTATTACATTTTAAGGCCAAATGGTGACATTTGTCGAATACAGTTCAGACTTTTATCACAATATTGCCAATGTTTTTGTTGTCCTTGTAAAATAATGACATTTTATGACTCCTGTCATTATTTTGCCAAGTAGAATTCCGATTATTATTATACTATTGCCAACATCTTAAAGTTTACTCATAAAACTGTGACTTTTGTCGCGTAAAATTATGACTCTTTTCATAAAATTGCCCATATTTAAAGCTTTTTCCTGTAAAAATGGCAACAGTTGGAGTAAAATTCCAACTTTTATCATAATATTGCACAAATGTTCAGTTTTTCTTGAAAAATTTTGACCGCCATTGAGTAAAATGACGACTTTTATTATAATACTACCAAAATTCTTCGTATTTCTTGTGAAATTGTGACCTTTTCCTTGTTAAATTCCAACTAATTTTTTCACAAGCTTTTTGATATCTGCATAGTATGTATATATTATTAATGCTGCAAATACACTTCTTTATATATCTAGAAAGGGTGGTCCTAAAGCGGTAGGAATTTTTCAGCGGTCTCAAGAAGGTAAGAAATACAAGTGTGTGTGTTCTTGTATTTCCCCCTTCTTGAGACATCAACAAGGAACAGTAGGACATAAATCATGGTCCTAATACGGAAAACCATTGCAATTAATAGAGATCTCACTTGCAATCTCATTTGAAATCTACCAAAATGAGGATGGTCCCAAAAAGGAGGGATTTTTTTAAATTGACTGTGTGTTGGTTTTAAAAGTGCTCCCCTTCTGGTCAACATATGAAATAACAAGTGTGTGTAAAAAATTTTAATGCACCCCCTTCGGCCAAAATTACAAAACAAAATAAATATGTATATAGAGACATACTGTAATAACTTGAAGTAAATAATGAAGATTAAAAATAATTACAAACAAAAATCCCTCCTCCCCAAAAAATAACTAAAATCAGTATTTTTCTCACGTGTCAACTTTTTTTCTTATAAATTTGGGAACAATTTTTCATATTCTTTTTGTTTCTGAAATATTGCAAAATTTTCTCAAAAAATTCTTACATTTTAAGGCAAAATTGTGACTTTTGTCATATAAAGTTCAGACTTTTATCACAATATTGCAATTTTTTTGTATGTCCTTGTAAAATAGTGACATTTTATGTTTTTTTCATAATTTCCCCAAGTAAAATTATTATATTGCTCCCACAATTTTAGAGTTTTCTTATAAAATCGTGACTTAAAATTATTTAAATTTAATTTTCAAATCTAAAATTTTCATTGAATTGCCAACTTTTCTTGTGAAATTGCGACTGTTACTGAGTAAAATTCCAACATTTATCATATTGCACAAATGTTCAGTTTTGCTTGTAAAATTTTGACTTGCGTTGAGCAAAATTATGACCTTTATTATAATACTACCAAAATTCTACGTATTTCTTGTGAAATTGTGACCTTTTCCTTGTGAAATTCCGACTCATTTTTCACAACAAGCTTTTTTATATTTATATAATATATATATATGTATATATTATTAATGTTGTAAATACACTTCTTTATATATCTAGAAAGGGTGGTCCTAAAGAGGTAGGAATTTTTTGGAGGTCTCAAGAAGGTTAGAAATACGTGTGTGTGTGTGTGCGTGTGTGTGCGTGCGTGCGTGTGTATGTGTGTGTGTGTGTGTGTGTGTGTGCGTGCGTGCGTGCGTGCGTGTGTGTAAGCCAGCTGTTCATTGTGCTGACCCTCAAATCTGCCGTCTCTTTCTGCTTGCGTCATTGCTCTGAAGCCTGGCAGCGTTTAAAACTCCCGAGCGTTACAAGTGCTTTTCCTGCTTCCAATTGAACCAAAAACAAGACCATTCAGGAACCTGGTGGGTCCGTGACAAAGTTGCTGACAAAGCAGCTCCGCCAGATTCCGTTTGCAGGAAAAAGGTGTCGACGGCGAAGTGGCGGCCATTAACTTTTACGGTGTTGAGTACCGATGTGACGTCACGTTCTGACGTCATCGCTCCGAGAGCGATAAATAGAAAGGCTTTTAATTCACCAAAATTCACCCATTTAGAGTTCGGAAATCGGTTAAAAATATATATGGTCTTTTTTCTGCAACATCAAGGTATATATCGACGCTTACATAGGTCTGCTGATAATGTTCCCCTTTAAATGACTCCTGCCTCCTGGTGGAAGGGGGCGGTAGTGATCCTTCTTGCGACTCCTCGGCTGCAGAAGAAGTGACAATGAGTGACGTGATATGTGCTGGAGGAGGTAATAAAGGAAGATCTCCATCGAGACAGAGAGACTTTTAAAACTGAAGAAAGATAAGGAAGACTTCTACAAACAAGTTAACGATGCTTTTGATCAGAAGGAGCTGGCATGGACTATATTTATAAGTAAAGGTATGACCATAATAACTTTTTTTTTATTAGATGTGCTTTTCATGATGGTATCCTTACATCACACTCAATTTTTTACTGCATGCCTTTGGTAAGTGCCGGAGTGAGATGAGGTTTTAAAATAATTAGCACATGTGTGACGACTACGAGGCATGTTGTTGCCGGGTTCGATCTTCCAGGGATGCGTTGACAATGAACACAGCGTAAGGTAAGGTATGATGAATTTATTAAAGTAACGAAGGGAGCTAAAGAACAACAATACTGGAGTTAATAGATAAACAAAGGACGCTAGCATAAAAGCTAGGAATAGCAAACAGAAAACTAGAATTGGCACGAAGGCACACTAAAAAGGAAAAACTAAATCATCAGCGTGAGAGCTGGAAATAGAACTTCAAGCATAGCGTGAAAAGCTAGAGGAATATACATACAAAAGGTCATCTCTGTTGCACGAAGGCAAATTAGGTTCCCAGAAATCAATAACGAAAAGGGGCGAGCTTAAATAAGGGAGGTGATCAGAAGAAACAGGTGTGCGTAGATAAGGGACAGGTGAACTAATGAGCTACCATGGTGACAGACTAAACAGGAAATAAAAACGTCAAACAACAGAGTGATATTAAAATGGAACAATAAACCAGAATATGTACAGATCCGAGCAGTGGATCGTAACAACATGTTTACTTTTACCGCATGCCTTTGGTAAGCGCCGGAGTGAGATGAGGTTTTAAAATAATCAGCGCATGCTTACTTTTACCTCATGCCTTTGGTAAGCGCAGGAGTGAGAAGAAGTTTTAAAATAATCAGCGCATGCTTACTTTTACCTCATGCCTTTGGTAAGCGCAGGAGTGAGAAGAGGTTTTAAATTAACTAGCGCCCCAGCGGCAATTCAAGGAAATACGGTATATCAATATGTCGCCCAGCTCTAATTGAGAGGCTGGTTTGAAGAAGCTCCGGCGTGAGAAGCACCTTCTAATGGCCGCCATGAGAGTTCAATGCGAAGCTCAGACCCCTCACACTTCATCCGGGGGCGACGGGGGGGACGGGGGGGACGGGGGGGGGTCCAGTCCAAAGCAAACAGCCGCCTTCAGGCTGAGGCCTCAATTGGCTGCGCTCATGTCATAAATCCCGGCGTCTCCGTTTGGAAGCAGCAGATTTTAATCCGGGGGAGCGTAATGTGTTTGGATAGAGCTCAGTTGGAGGACTATAATCAGAATAATTATTCTGGTCTCGCTCCAGCCTGGGGCCTTTTAGCTAATGACAGCCACGACACTCATGGGCAAGGGTTCAAGCTGTCCAAGTGTGTGTGTGTGAGTGTGTGTGTGTGTGTGTGTGGTTCAGACATCTGCACAGATTAGAAAAAGCATTACTAGAAGTGTGGCGTTGCTAAGCAGAGAGTGAAAATGATGGTGAAAATGATGGTGTCATCTTCTCAGAGCTGCTAGGTCACATGACTCGCTTTTTTGACACTGAGCTTTAAAAAGCGACAGTACGGAATATAACGTCAACGCAGTTTGGAGGTGGGACGTGCATTTTTCACCAGGGCTGTATCACGTCATTTATTGATATGTTTTATGACCCGTGGAAAATAAGGAGCGGTCGAAAAATATTCCAATTTCGATTGGGAATGTAAGGTCAACACAAGCATGGATAAAACAATGTAAACAAAATTGTCAAAAAATCACACCGAACACTTAGCAATAAGCTCTTAGGAATAAGGAATATGTAACAAACGCTTCATAAAGACTGAGAAAATAGTGCAAAGTGAAATTGTAAACAAAAAAAACCGAGAAATACTATTTTCTGCAGGTTTGCAGCTGTGCTCTGAAGGGTGAGCATCGTTTACGGACCCCTTGGAGAAAAATGATCTTTTTTCCACCTTTTTTTTTTCATTTTCACTTTCTCTCCTGGCTCCAAGCGCCAGGCAAGCAAACTTAACAATATCATTAACAGTTACCGTCATTTCCGAGCTATACAGCACACCAGTATTTAAGCCAAAACCCACCAAATTTTTGAAACAAATATTTTATATGTGTATTAGTCGGACCGGACCCTAGTATATATATATATATATATATATATATATATATATATATATATATATATATATATATATACACACACACATATATATATACATATATACATACCTATATATATAGATATATATACATACATATATACATACTACATATATATACATACATATATACTGTACATACTACATGTATATACATATATATATATATATATATACATATACACATATACATACATACATATATATACATATATATACATACATACATACATACATATATATATATATACATACATATTTATATATATATATATATATATATATATATATATATACATACATATATATACATACATACATATATATATATATATATATATAAATATACACACACACACACACACACATATATATATATATATATATATATATATATGTATATATATAAATATACACACACACACACACACATATATATATATATATATATATATGTATGTATGTATGTATATATATATATATGTATGTATGAATGTTTATGTATATATATGTATGTGTGTATTTATATGTGTGTATATATGTATATATATATATATATATATATATATATGTAGTTGTGGGAAAAATCACAAGACTACTTCATCTCTACAGAACTGTTTCATGAGGGGTTCCCTCAATCATCAGGAGATTTTGCGCTCTACCACGGTATCGAGCACTATTCTCTGGATAATTCAATCAAGACATATATATATATATATATGTATATATATATATATATATATATATATATATATATATGTATATATATATGTATATATGTATGTATGTATGTATATATATACATACAACATATATATACACATATACATATACATATATATGTATAAAACTTACAAATGTTGCTTAAAATGATGAATGAAGAGTAATTTTGAGTAGAAACGCTATGGACAGTTGTACCGCCGGTTCAAAGGACAAAACCAGCACCTGCTGTGAGGGAACTCATCCAAAAGATGGTGCCATAGTACAAACAGTAACACACCTTTAGAGTGTCTGTCGGTTTACGATGAAAACTATTTGTTGTTGTCTTGGCGTTATGACGAATCCTTGAGTTGTACCGCCGGTTCAAAGGACAAAAGCAACACCTGCCGTGAGGGAACTCGTCCAAAAGATGGCGCCATAGTAAAAACAGTAACACACCTTTAGAGTGTGTCGGTTTACGATGAAAACTATTTGTTGTTGTCTTAGCGTTATGAAAAATCCTTGAGTATAAACGCTATGGACAGTTGTACCGCCGGTTCAAAGGACAAAAGCAGCACCTGCTGTGAGGGAACTCGTCCAAAAGATGGCGCCATAGCATTAACAGTAACACACCTTTAGAGTGTTTGTCGGTTTTCGATGAAAAATATTTGTTGTTGTCTTGGAGTTATGACGAATCCTTGAGTTGTACCGCCGGTTCAAAGGACAAAAGAAGCACCTGCTGTTAGGGAACTCGTCTAAAAGATGGCGCCATAGTGTAAACAGTAACACACCTTTAGAGTGGCTGTCGGTTTACAATGAAAATTATTTGTTGTTGTCTTGGAGTTATGAAGAATCCTTGAGTAGAACGCTATGGACAGTTGTACCGCCGGTTCAAAGGACAAAAGCAGCACCTGCTGTGAGGGAACTTGTCCAAAAGATGGCGCCGTAGTACAAACAGTAACACACCTTTTCAGTGTCTGTCTATTTTCAATGTAAACTATTAATTGTCCTGGAGTTTAAGGAATTCTTTGGAGCAGAAACGCTATGGAAAGTTGTACCGCCGGTTCATAGGACAAAAGCAGCACCTGCTTTGAGTGAATTCGTCCAAAAATGGCGTTAAAGTACAAACAGTAACGCACCTTTTCAATGTTTGACGGTTTTCGATGAAAACTATGTGTTGTCGTCTTGGAGTTATAAAGATTCCTTTTGAGTAGAAACGCTGTGGACGGTTGTATCGCCAGTTCAAAGGACAAAAGCAGCACCTGCTGTGAGAAAACTCGTCCAAAAGATGGCGCCATAGTACAAACAGTAACGCACCTTTTCAGTGTCTGTCGGTTTTCAATGAAAACTATTTGTTATTGTCTTGGAGTTATGAAGAATCCTTTTGAGTAAAAACGCTATGGACAAATGATCAAAGGGGATATACTTCTGGTTAAGCCACAGATATATACGTAAAACTTACGACCGTTGCTTGGACTGATGAATGACGAGTAATTTCGAGTAGAAACACCGGAGATGGAAGTACAAGACAGGAAGTACATATTCAACCCCCAGCACCAGCAGTAAGCACATTTCTCCAAAAGGTGGCGCCATAGCACAAATTACAACACCTTTTCAGTCTCTGAAAGCTATTTGTTGATTATAAAACATTATGGTGGTTACTGAAGAAAAATCCACAAATTAGCCACAGCGTTTTTATAAGCCGCAGGGTTCAAAGCGTAGGAAAAGTAGGTTAAATAAGGCGCAGAGTCATTCTTGGCCAAGTTTTCCTCACAATGGCCTTGAAGCTGCTCTGATTATTACGTAATGTTGCTTTAAATGCGTCCAATGACAACATGAGCACAACACTCCACTCATTCGAAACTGGGCGGGCTGGAAAATAAATGTATTTGTGGCAGGAACGCACGGAAATGAATCAATATCAAACGCGGTGGGCAATCAAACATGATCGCCGCACAAGCAGTGGCAGCCGGCGATCAATACACGCGTTTTTAATCCAGGCGGCGCTTTATGGTATTGACAGCGTTTACCCGGGCGCTTTTGGCAACATGGCGCCGGGGCGAAAAATCAATTTAGCGCGGCGTCACTCCCGGGCGGCGGTCAACTCCATCACCGAGGAGGACAAAAGCGGCGCTCGGCCTGTTTATTTCGGTTTGGATACTGATTACACGACGCCGGCCGGCGTTTGAGGCGACTCCGTGCGGTTTGAACAATTCACATTTACTCGCTCGCCGCGTCCCGGCGGAGTCCAGCGCTGGGTTGCTGCCGCTCGGAGGTTAAAGGCCTACTGAAATGAGATTTTCTTATTCAAACGGGGATAGCAGGTCCATTCTATGTGTCATACTTGATCATTTTGCGATATTGCCATATTTTTGCTGAAAAGATTTAGTTGAGAACATCGACGATAAAGTTCGCAACTTTTGGTCGCTGATAAAAAAAGCCTTGCCTGTACCGGAAGTAGCAGATAATGTGCGCGTGACGACACGGGTTGTAGGGCTCCTCACATCTGAACATTGTTTATAATCATGGCCACCATCAGCGAGAGCGATTCAGATCGAGAAAGCAAACGATTTCCCCATTAATTTGAGCGAGGATGAAAGATTTGTGGATGAGGAAAGTAAAAGTGAAGGACTACAAAAAAAAATAAAAAATAAAAAATAAAGACTATACAGTGGGAGCGATTCAGATGTTATTAGACAAATTTATTAGGATAATTCTGGAAAATCCCTTATCTGCTTATTGTGTTACTAGTGTTTTAGTGAGATAATATGGTCGTACCTGTACAACCTGAAGGTCTGTCACGCACCTTTCTTCAGCACCAGTCGACGGGTGGTGGCGATGCCCATCTCTGCCCTTCGCAGGGGACCCTCTTCGAAACACGATCTTTGAAAATGATCGCTGCATATTACACTGTACTTTGTGTGTGTGGTCCAATCCAACCGTGTTCGCTTGACCGCTCTGTTCCATAGTAAAGCTTCTCCGTCATATTTCGGGAATGTAAACAATGAAACACCGGCTGTGTTTGTGTTGCTAAAGGCAGCCGCAATACAGCCACCTACACCTTTCTTCTTTGACGTCTCCATTATTCATTGAACAAATTGCAAAAGATTCAGCAACACAGATGTCCATAATACTGTGGAATTATGCGATGAAAAGAGATGACTTATAGCTGGGAACGGTGCTGGAACAAAATTTCCTCTACAATGCGTGACGTCACGCGTACGCGTCATCATACCGCGACGTTTTAGCATGATACTTCCGCGCGAAATTTAAAATTGCAATTTTGTAAACTAAACCGGCCGTATTGGCATGTGTTGCAATGTTAATATTTCATCATTGATATAAAAAACTATCAGACTGCGTGGTCGGTAGTAGTGGGTTTCAGTGGGCCTTTAAACTGCTCGCCGAGGACTAAGGCGGGCACAGGACTTGAACATAAACCCTCGCCTATTGGCTACATTCACGAGGTTGGTTCATTAGGTACACACAAAGATGCTTTCTAGACTAGGGGAGTCCCAACTGTGTCCAGCTTGGCCCGGGAATCGGTACCGTATCGGTTCAAATGTGAATGGCGAAACTTTATTGCAATAGTTTCACTCAATTATATGATTTATTATCCTCCGCCCTGGATAGGTTGTGAGTTCAAATCCCGGCCGAGTCATACCAAAGGCTATAAAAATGGGGCCCATTACCTCCCTGCTTGACAGTCGGCATCCAGGGTTGGAATTGGGGGTTAAATCACCAAAAATGATTCCCGGGCGGGGCCACCCTTGCTGCTCACTGCTCCCCTCACCTCCCAGGGGGAGATCAAGGGTGATGGGTGAAATGCACAGAATAATTTCGCCACAACTAATGTGTGTGTGACAATCATTGCTAATTTAACTTGAACTTAATGTTTTAATAAACAATATTTACAGTCAAGGGAAAACTACAACTAAAAAAAAAACAACCCATGCATCGTTCATACAAAAAAAAAATTCATACTCATTTCATAATTTAACGTGCTTACCTATATTTTTTTTACATATAAAATTGACCTACATTCCGTTTAGTTACAATCATCTCAACTATGAACAGGATGACAAAAATGTGTTTCCCTAAATTTTTCCCATTTCTGTTATCTGTGTGAGAATACAAGACATATCTCCTTATAAATAACACACCACAGTCTATACTTGTATTAAAATATTGCCGCCTCAGAATCTAAGATATGCAATTGTACACATTGAACCCGCAAGCTGTGCTCTCTTACAACACAATAATGATATGAAAATATGTATTGTCAGCCTATTACTTTATTGTACATACATATATTTACATATATATAAACGTTATATACACACACATATATACATACATTCATATATAAACTTTATATATACATACATACATACATACATACATATATATATATATATATATATATATTGCATCAACTACCATCCTTTAAACCGATACTTATTTCTACGCAGATATCAGATCGATATCTTGACTTGATATCCGATATCAATATCGGGTCGGGAGACCCCTAAGAAATCTGTTCGAAAATACAAAAAAAAAACTTCCGTCTCCCTTACAAAGACAGTCCCATTATCATGTGTTCATCAGCAGGTTGTGGAGTCTACTGCGGGCCGCCACGATTAAAGTGTGTCAGGAAAGGAGCAGCAAGAATTAAAACTCGTCGAATCGACACTAGTCAGGAGCAGGCTGGTGAATTTTGAGCGCATGAATAATAAAACATGTTTGTGTTGCTTCTTGGCGGCTCCAGTCGGGCGTGAAAAGGCGGCGCGCTTTGCTTTGACACGCGCGTCCCGACAGCGATGTAAACACAGTTGAAAAGTCTCTAAACGCCGCGCCCTCAGCCCCGCTACTTAGCAAATTAACTTGAATTATTTACTTATTGTCACAAATGATTAGCGGCAGGCCTCACGAGAGAGGACAGCCGGGGGTATTTATAGATTTCCCACTACAGTAGGGCACGGGTCCCCACTCAAATATTAACGCTAAATTTGTAACCTGACTCCTGATTTGTATCAAACTCAATAATTATATCTAACCTATTTACAGGCTTGTCAAATGATATTAAAACATGTGTTCATCACAAAGATTATCAAGGCTTAGGGCAGACTGATTACAAAAATACTAAATATACTGCAGGAGAAGAGACATGAAAAAGACATGTATATACAATCACGAAGTGCTAAAATAGACATTTTAATTGAATTAATACAAATAATACAACTAATATTTAGGTTAGCATAAATTCCAGACTATAAGCCACTACTAATTTCCTACGCTTTGAACCCTATGGCTAATAAAACGGTGCAGCTATTTTATGAATTTTTCTTTGCTGACGGCCTTAATGACAACCGTTAAAAAACAAACAAAAAAACTGAATAAGATTGATAAATACATAATCCCACTACCATCAGGGCGCAGGTACAGAACAATCAAATTCCGGAGGGCCCGCCTCAGGAAAAGCCTTATCCCTGCAGCTATAGCCGCCCTAAACAGCAGGCCTGGCCGACCCGTCTGATAAAGCCTGTAAATGTGTTGGTCATGTATGA
Source organism: Nerophis ophidion (assembly GCF_033978795.1). Lineage (NCBI taxonomy): Eukaryota > Metazoa > Chordata > Actinopteri > Syngnathiformes > Syngnathidae > Nerophis > Nerophis ophidion. The sequence continues at coordinate 59,367,465 of NC_084619.1, read as the reverse complement.
TGTCTTTTTGTTATTTTTGTTTTGTGATGTGCAATGTCTATATGTTTAAATGTACGGCAGTGAAAATGAATTTCCCCCACGGGGACCAATACATCTAAATCAATCAAATCATATTGTTTGTGCTATGGCGTCTGCAGGGGCTGAATTGCCCATCCGTGTAGACTCAGCTTTCAACCGGAAGTACAAGTGCCGTTCCGTCTTCTCGCCGTCCGTGGCGCGTTCACTTGAATGGATTCTTCAATCATCATTCGTTTGTGTGTTTTTCAATACAACTAAAACTATTCTTATTTACTACACCGTCCCATGTGTGATGTGTGCAGGAGTGTTTTCACGCATATTTGTACGGGCTGTTGTAACGTAACGAAGCTGGCCTTGTTAGCATTAGTTCATATGCTAACACGTTTACAAGTGTCTGTTAGCGTTATTAATTAGTGGGTCCATGACGAATTCTGCTGTTTTGTTTGCTCCGCCATTTTACTGCCGCATATTAGACACCTTTCAGAAACAAATAAGGCATGTAAATGAACATTTACAAAATATTTCTGTGTAAACAACTAATTTCACAAGGGCCTGCAAGTGTTGATGCTGTTTAAAGCTTTGAACCGGAAGTACAAGCGCCACTACGTTTTCAAGCCGTCCATAGCATTTCTACTCGTTTTTCTCTACTCGTTAGGCTCATTCTTCATCCAACACTTCAAGCAACGCTTGTAACTTTTACAATATAACTAAAACAATTCTTACTTACTAAACCATTTATGTGCTATCGTATTGTAATGAAGCTAGCGTTGTTAGCATTAGCTCAAATGTTAACACGTTTACCAGTGTCTGTGTTAATATTGTTAACTTACAATGACATTTTTTTGTATTGTTTGTTTTGGAAACCGTGGAGTTATTGAGTCGGTTTAGCTGATTGGAGAGCTAGCTTGCGCAGCCAGTGGGTCCATGACAATGACTTCTGTTTTGTTTCCTCGGCCGTTTTACTGCCGCGTTACAGACACATTTGAGAAACAAATAAGGTATGTAAATAAACATTTACAAAATATTTATGTGTGAACAACTAATTTCACAAGGGCCTACAAGTGTCAATGCTGTTTAAAGATTTGAACCAGAAGTACAAGCGCCACTACGTCTTCAAGCCATCCATAGCATTCCTACTCGTTAGGCTCATTCTTCATTCATCACCCCAAGCAACGCTTGTAACTTTTACAATATAACTAAAACAATTCTTACTTACTAAACCATTTTTTATGTGCCATCGTATTGTAATGAAGATAGCGTCGTTAGCATTAGCTCAAATGTTAACACGTTTACCAGTGTCTGTGTTAGTATTGTTAACTTACAACGGCATTTTTTTGTATGGTTTGTTTTGTAAACTGTGGAGTTATTGTGTCGGTTTAGCCGATTGGAGAGCTAGCTTGCACAGCTAGTGGGTCCATGACGATGACTTCTGTTTTGTTTGATCAGCCCATTTACTGCCGCGTTACAGAAACCCTTTGGAAACGATTAATGTAGGTAAATATTTGCTAAATATTCCTGTGTAAATAACTCATTTTCCAACATATATCTGTGGCTTATAGTTGGGTGCGGCTAATATGAGGGAAAACATTTTTTTTCTTCGAAAATATAGTTGTTGCGGCTTAATAATACGGTAAATTAAAATACTGATTCACCACTTATGTCATCATTTTTGCGCTTAAGAAACTTCTATGACTAGCTCCAGACGTCTTCTGTTTGTTGGATACTGTCATTACTGCCACAAGTGGTTGAAAAGTGCATTACAGCTAGGGTAATGCAAGGTTTGTCTCTGTGCGATATAGAAAATGACTATCTCGGGATATTGGGGGATACGTTCTCACGTAGTTGCTTTTAGCTGCGGGCATTACACTACAGGCTTTTATCACTCTGTCGTCTCTGCTTCTCACAGAGACATAAAAGAAGCGCACCTTTTCACACATGTATACGCCCTCGCGTAGCAGAGAGGTAGCGGCATGGGTAACGTTAGCAGTGGTAATACGAGAGAAAGAAAGTGCGAATCTGGTAACAAATGAAGGTTGAATTAATTCCCAAGAAAAACAGCAGGGGGTCCATCATCTGGCGGTGGTTTGGCTTCAAGCGGGAAGATGTCGAACAGACAACCGTAATTTGTTAAGTGTGGGGCAAAAGCGTTGCTACAAAAAGTAGCATTACTGCTAATATGTAGCATCATTTTAAAAGTCACCCGCTAGAGTAGGGGTCGTAAACTTTTTTGGCTGAGAGAGCCATAAAAGCCAAATATTTTAAAATGTATTTCCGGGAGAGGAATATAATATTTTTTTAACACTGAACACAACTAAATGTGTGCATTTTTAAGTAAGCCCAACATGTTTACAGTATAATAAGTCTCTTATTCTTTTTGATAACATTGTTATTCTGAAGCTAACCAATAATAAATCAAATACTTCTTACCATGAACTGATTTACGTGGACCCCGACTTAAACAAGTTGAAAAACTTTTTCGGGTGTTACCAGTTAGTGGTCAATTGTACGGAATATGTACTGTACTGTGCAATCCACTAATAAAAGTTTCAATCAATCAATCAAAAAACTATTAACGCGACTTCTTGAACAAGTGCGGTTAAAAACCGATGGATGGATTAAAATGCATGAGAATGTTTTATATTTTCAACGTCATTTTTAGCACGGTGATTACTAGCGGAATTATTTATAATTATCGTGTTAAGCAACGTCAGCTAAGATTTATCTGAGAGCCAGATGTATTCATCAAAAGGTTCCATACCCCATCGTTAGAGAATGAAGAGTGCTTGAAACTCCACATGTCAACATCTCTGTTTGGTGCCACACCAACAAAATGCTGAGGCTACCATTTCTGCATCAACGCCATATGAAACAAATAGTCAACAACAAAATGAGATAATGTCCGCAGTAACTTACCACATAGTGAAGGACATACACTATTTGATTTCCTATTATAAAGCTCATTTTTATTGGACAGTTATTGAAATATCTTGTGTGACATCATGCACAAAAGTGCACTTTCTTTGTTTTAAACTATTGTAGTGGCGTTCTGTACAAAAAGCGCACTTTAATTTGGTGTTGTTTTGATATGTCATCTTAGTGACATCATGCACAAAAGTGCACTTTCTTTGTCTTAAACTATTGTAGTGGCGTTCAGTACAAAAAGTGCACTTTAATTTAGTGTTGTCTTGATATGTCATCTTAGTGACATCATGCACAAAAGTGCACTCATAGCTTGTTTTAAAATGTCTCTGACAATCTTGCACTTTCTGTTTTGGAAATGACATGAATGTTTGTGCCACTGCTTAATAACTGTTTAATAAATAGTTGGGGTTTCCCTCTGCATGAAAATTTAAAATGAGCATATATTAATGCAATATGAACAATAATGTTTTAATGTAGACACATAGAATCATCATACTGCTGTGATTTTATGTATCAAGTGTTCATTCAAGGCAAAATATCGAGATATATATCCTGTCATGGCCCAAAAATATCAAGATATTAAAAAAGGCCGTATCGCCCAGCCCTAATTACCACAGCAAAGAAGCATTGACATGTCGATAGACGCAAAAATAAGGTTAACGCCCTCTTTTTCTTCTTCTTCTCTCCCCAGGCAGTCAGCGTGCGGCGAGGAACCTTATTGGACGTGACGCCGGTAACGAGCTAAAGGTGCACTACGCCATTTTTTTACCACTCTGCTGCGTCTAAATGTGTTCAACCAGAAGGCGAAGCGACATCGAGGCGTTGGCCCGCGAGCCCGTTTAGCGTTCCGTTAAACCAGGGGTCACCAACGCAGTGCCCGCGGGCACCAGGTCGCTCGTAAGGACCAGATGAGTCGCCCGCTGGCCTGTTCTAAAAATAGCAGCACTTACCAGTGAGCTGCCTCTATTTTTTAAATTGTATTTATTTACTAGCAAGCTGGTCTCGCTTTGCTCGACATTTTTAATTCTAAGAGAGACAAAACTCAAATAGAATTTGAAAATCCAAGAAAATATTTTAAAGACTTGGTCTTCACTTGTTTAAATAAATTCATTTCTTTTTTTACTTTGCTTCTTATAACTTTCAGAAAGACAATTTTAGAGAAAATATACAACCTTAAAAATTATTTTCGGATTTTTCAACACATATACCTTTTTACCTTTTAAATTCCTTCCTATTCTTTCCTAAAAATCTAAATCAATGTTCAAGTTTTTTTTATTTATTTTATTGTAAACAACAATAAATACATTTTAATTAAATTTTTCATTTTAGCTTCTGTTTTTTCAACGAAGAATATTTGTGAAATATTTCTTCAAACTTATTACGATTAAAATTCAAAAAAATTATTCTGGAAAATCTAAAAAAAATCTGTAGAATCAAATTTAAATCTTATTTCAAAGTCTTTTGAATTTATTTAAAAATTTTTGTTCTGGAAAATCTAGAAGAAATAATGATTTGTCTTTGTTAGAAATACAGCTTGGTCCGATTTGTTATATATTCTAACAAAGTGCAGATTTGATTTTAACCTATTTTAAAACATGTCATCAAATTCTAAAATTAATTTGAATCAGGGAAAATTACTAATGATCCATAATTTTTTTTTTTCAAAAAGATTCAAATTAGCTAGTATTTTTCTTTATTTTTTTTGGTTGAATATTGAATTTTACAGATTTGAAATTGAAGCTAAACTATGTTTCAAAATTTAATTTTCATTTTTTTCCTGTTTTCTCCTGTTTTAAACCGTTCAATTAAGTGTTTTTTTTTCCATCATTTATTCTCTACAAAAAAACTTCCGTCAAAGGAACATTTGATATATATATATATATATATATATATATATATGTATATATATATATATATATATATATATATATATATATATATATATATATATATATATATATATATAAGTGTGTATCAAACTGGTAGCCCTTCGCATTAATCAGTACCCAAGAAGTAGCTCTTGGTTTCAAAAAGGTTGGTGACTTCTGCGTTAAACCCTCCTCCTCGGTATAGCTCGGTTGGTAGATTGGCCGTGCCAGCAGCTGGAGGGTTCAGATTCGATCCCCACTTCCGTTATCCTAGTCACTGCTGTTGTGTACTTGGGCAGGTCACTTTACACACTTGCTCCCAGTGCCACCCACACTGGTTTAAAGGCCTACTGAAACCCACTACTACCAACCACGCAGTCTGATAGTTTATATATCAATGATGAAATATTAACATTGCAACACATGCCAATATGGCCGGTTTTAGTTTACTAAATTGCAATTTTAAATTTCCCGCGAGTTTCTTGTTGAAAACGTCGCGGAATGATGACGCGTACGCGTGACGTCACGGACTGTCAGGAAATATTAGCAGCTACACCACTCGTGGCTAAAAGTCGTCTGCTTTAACCGCATAATTACACAGTATTTTGGACATCTGTGTTGCTGAATCCTTTGCTGTTTGTTCATTTAAAAATGGAGACTATAAAAAACAATGCTGTTGGTGGAAAGCGGTGTATTGCAGCTGTCTTTTTTTGTTTGTTTGTTTTTTTTTGACCTGTCCAGCTTCTCAGGCAAATCATATAGTTGATGTAGATGCCCATATCGGCCGTTCAGATTTACTTTACAAAAGAGAAGTGTAGGATACTTCTCTTGTTGCCTTATCTGAATTTGACTTTGTTAAATGTATTTATATTATCATTTGGTGCAGCCGGGCCGGAGCAGGAGGGGATAGAAAGAGGAAAAAAGGAAGACAGAGGGGGAAATTGTGGGGATAAGAGGGGGATTAGACAGAGAGACAAAAACAACAACAGCAAATACAACAATAACAACAACAACAATAAAACAACACCAGCACATACAATATGTACAAATATGATCGTAAAAGTGATAGCAAATAAGCAGTTAGCAAAATAAGTAATAATATAGTAATGACAATGAGCATTTTTTCACTAAAACTGGAGCAATACAAATACCAATAGAAAAAGCGCTATTGATCATGAACAAAACCAATAGTTTACCTCTATTATCAACAATACAGTTGTTCAAATGCAACAATACGTATACATAATGATATTGCAGCTGCCTTTAGCACCGAGACACAGCCGATGTTTCTTTATTTGTTGTGAAGCGGAGCGGTCAAGCGAACATGATTTCTCTACGTCAACCTGCATTTTTTTGGATGGGGAAATTGTGCTATATATCTTACCGGAGACATCATTGGATTATTCATCGTTCTGCAGCAGCGGCAGCTGTGAGCTTGGCTCCTCGGCTTCTCTCTAAAACACTTCGTGTTCACCCCAGCCATCCGACCTCGAGGTATGTCTTTACAATATTTTACAATCTTTAAAATCTCACTAAAACACTATCAAAACAATAAGCAGATACTGCAGTGGTCCCCAACCTTTTTGTATCTGCGGACCGGTCAACGCTTAATAATTTGTCCCGCGGCCCGGTAGGGGTGGGTGTGTAATTTTTATTTTTTTTCTTCCTTGTCATGAAAAAGGGACGTTTTTGTCATGAAAAAGGGAGTTTTTTTTTTTTTTTTTTTAAATAAAAAATTCTTCTGCGGACCGGTGGTTGGGGACCACTGGGATACTGTAAGGGATCTTCCAGAATTATCCTAATAAATGTGTCTATTTACATCTGAAACGCTCACACTGGCGTCGCCCGGAGCTGTCGCTTTTTTTTTTTTTTTCTATTCCTTCACTATCAGGATCCTAATTCACAAATGTCTTCATCCTCTCTCAAATTAATGGGGAAATTGCCGCTTTCTCGGTCCAAATTGCTCTTACTGCTGGTGGCTCCCTTTAAAAAATATATGAATATGTTTGGATTCCTGCAACCAGTGACATCACGCACACATACTTCCGGTACAGGCAGGGCTTTTCTATTAGCGACCAAAAGTTGCGAACTTTATCATCGATGTTCTCTACTAAATCCTTTCAGCAAAAATAGGACAATATCGCAAAATGATCAAGTATGACATAGAATGGACCTGCTATCCCGTTTAAATAAGAAAATCTCATTTCAGTAGGCCTTTAAATGTAACTTAGATATTGGGTTTCACTATGTAAAGTGCTTTGAGTCACTAGAGAAAAGCGCTATATAAATATACTTCACTTCACTCCTCCCTCACCCGCAGCCTGAGTGAACGTGACGACTGAAAGGAGGCCATTTTCCTTTTTGCCTCCATTCGTCCTTCACCCAAAACGAACCGGAAGGGTGTGCCCGCGGCGGGGACTTGTAAAAAAAGGCGGACGTTGCACGATCTTAGGCGGGAAAACAAAGACTAGAACAAGGTCCGCCCTCTGGTGAAGCTGCGGCAGAGTCGCGTCGCTTTTGCCCGAGCCTGCCGGGGTGGAATAGATTAAGGGGGGAAAAAAAGAAAGGTAGATCTAATCGATGCAGGGAGTGCTTATCACAGGCTGGCAGGCCGACGAGACGATTTCAGAGCGCGGCGCGTTCTAATCCTTCAAATGCAGGCGAGAAGAAGGCGGAATAGCGAGCGGGAAGTTTTTGAACGTCGAAAAAGCAGCCGCTCCCAAACTTCAAAACCCTAAATGGATCCAGGCTGCGTTTACTGGCGAAAATGTCACAAGCTATTTTGTGGGCCATCAATCACACGCACATTTCCTTGGAAAGACGCTCTCTCATCTGTGATTGCAGTCGTAAATGTATACTGACTGGATTCTTCATCATGAGTCCTACTTTTATGTCGAGTGGACCGTCTCAACTGCAACATTTCATTCTGCATCACACTCTAGATAAAGGGGGTCCAGACCTTTTTGACTGGGGAGCAGCGTTGGGCTTAAGAAATTTGGCCGGGGGTCGAAAGCCGACTGCATGCAAAGTAACTACATGTACGTACGTTAAGGGTGTAATGGTATGTGTATTTGTATTGAACCGTTTCTGTACGGGGGTTTCGGTTCGGTTCGCAGGTGAACCGAACGACATGGTCATATAAGTAGCGCACCGCACGTTGTGTAAACAATGCACACCGAGGCACCATGAATTAATTAACGTGGACCCCGACTTAAACAAGTTGAAAAACTTATTGGGGTGTTACCATTTAGTGGTCAATTGTAGGGAATATGTACTGTACTGTGCAATCTACTAATAAAAGTATCAATCAATCAAAAAAACAACAACACACGGCATGCTAGCAACGACTGGGCTACGATAGACTGACCACACTTCCTCTTTTCACAGGATATTTCCTCTTTGCGGAGTTTCTTAAATGCCTCGAATGTCTGGCATTTTAAGTTATGGTTGTGTGTATTTTCAATGTACGTTCAAGGTTAAGAAGGGTTTTAAAAAAAAAAAAAAAAATTGGTGCACACAGCGTTAACATCCGTGAGGGCGGGGCAGAGACAGAGAGAGCGAGAGAGTTATGATAATTGCGCATGCGTCGCCAGGCTCTGCTTTGTATCCATAGATTTATCAGATTTTATTTTTTATTATCTATAGCAGGGGTGTCAAAAGTGTGCCCCAAAGGCCATTTGCGGCACACAGCTAATGTTTTAAAGGCCCACGGCACATTCTAAAAAAAAACTATTAAAATAAACAAAAACATAAACAAAAGTGAAATAAAAAATCTTAAAGGCTAAATGTAATTTAGAAAAACTTGCAACGTTTACTAATAAAACAAAGCTGTTTTTTTTTTCAAACTGTCATTGTTTAAAACATAATATTGAATCAAAATCAATGTTATTAGGAATTATTGACCTATCCAAGTTTCCGATTACTTCACATCAAATATTCCACTAAGAAAATTATTTTTGGTGGAAGATTTAGCAAATTTGTTAAATAACTAATCAAAAAATGTATATTTTGTTTTTTTCTTACTGTACCGGAAATTAACCGAACCGCGACCTCTGAACAGAAGTACGTACCGAACCAACATTTTTGTGTACCGTTACACCCCTAACGTACGTACATACATACACACACACACATTTACATATACACAAACATACACATATACATACATATATTCACATATATACATACATATATATAGAAAAAACACATACATATATACATACATACATGCATACATATGTACACATACAGTACATACATATATATACACGTACATACATGTATATACATATGTACCCATTCATACAATCATATATATACATATGTATACATATATGCATACATATACATTCGCATATACATATGCACATAGATACACACATACATTTGTACATACATACATACACATTTACATATACGCATACATACACATATACATACATATATTCACATATATACATACACATATATACATATATACAAAACACACATACATATATACATACATACACACATGCATATATATATACACAAATATATACATATATACACGTACATACATATATATATTATATATACATATATACGCATATATATACACATATACGTACATATACATACATACATATGCAAATGTGCATACATACATATGCATATGTGCATACATACATATATATATATATATATATATATATATATATATATATATATATATATATATATATATATATATATATATATAGCTAGCTAGAATTCACTGAAAGTCAAGTATTTATTTTATTTATATATATATATATATATATATCTATAAATATATATCATTCCCACCTTAACCCCACCCTGTCGACATCACCCAATCTCCCGATTTCGGAGGTCTCAAAGTTGGCGAATATGGTGTGGATTAGTGTGTGAATGGGTGAATGTGGAAATAGTGTCAAAGCCCTTAAAGTACCTTGAAGATAGAAAAGCGCCATACAAGTATAACCCATTTAATTCCGTACGAAAATCTCACTGGTGTTGCTTATCTTTTTTTTTTTTTTAAGTCCTTTCACTCAAAACGAGTCCCCTCGTACAAAACTTGAAATAAAGTTCCCTTGACGTTCAATATTTGTATTATCGAATCACTTTATTTCAAGGCATTATTTTCTTTTATTTTTACAAGCTAAATGGCACAGAGTGTCCCACTGGGAATTAAATAAAAAAAAAATCAAATCACATTTTTGAGTGATGGCGTGAAGTCGCAAAGCTCCAAAACCTGTTTTATTTTGCTGCAGCTTTGGCGAACAAAGTACAATGCATTTCTCTCCCCGTGTGCTCCAAAGCTGGGCCACAGGTTTTGTATTGATGTGTGCTCTCCCGTATCTCGCTCTCCATCAGTCAGCCCGCAGCCTAATCAATACGGGTGGAGGGCATTCAAACCCACCTGGGCTGCCGCAGGGACTCCTCTCTCACTAATAATCATAACAACAACACCTGCCGCTTATCATGCCTGCCAGACGCACGTCACTGTCACATTTGTGACGCTAATGGCCGGCGGCCGGAGCTCGCCGGGGAAGTGCTCATATTTAGCGACCGGCGAAAGACTGAAAGATCGCGAAAAAACTTCAAATCCACACCTGTGCTCAACTATGTGAACAAAACGTGACGGTTATGTCATATACAGATTTAGGGCTGTGGAAGGATTAAATTATTTCAATTATAGGACAATCATAATAAATCGCTTTATTTTTTTCATCATGAATAAGTGTACCCTAATAAGATGCACACTCAACCTAAGACTGCAACATTAGTTGGAATTATCTTACCAGGCCTAAAATCCTACAATAACGATACAATACTTGGCATATAAATAATACTAAAACTATTTCAAAATGGGTTGCAAGGGCTCCTAAAAAAATAAATCGATCTCACCATCTTAGTACCCGCCA
>NC_084619.1:59314230-59354230 GCF_033978795.1 Nerophis ophidion | reverse complement strand
TATTAAAAATCAAAAAATCAAATAGTGTATGTCCTTCACTATTTAGTAGGTTAAAGTGGACGTAACCACCCTCTGTTGTTGACTATATTTTTCATACGGTGTCGATGTGGAAATGGTTGCCTGGGCATTTTCTTGGTGTGGCACCGAACGGAGATGTTGACATGCGGAGTTTCAAGCACTCTTCATTCTCTCACGGGTGACTTTTCAACGGATGCTACAAATTTGCAGTAATGCTACTTTTTATAGCAACGTTTTGGCCGCATACTTGACATATTCCGGTTGTCTGTTCAACATCTTCCCGCTTGAAGCCACACCACCGCCAGACGATGGACGATTTTTCTTGGGAATTAATTCTTCCTTCATTTGTTACCAGATTCGCACCTTCTCTCTCGTATTAACACTCGCACCTCTCCGCTAGCATCACAGCTAACATTATCAAGTCACTACCTTTTGTTTTATCTCTCTGTGAGAATGGGAGACAAGCAATAGTGAGAAGAGCCTGTAGTGCAGGCATGGGCAATAATTTCGACTCAGGGGCCACATTTAAAGAAAAAAATGTGTCGGGGAGCCAGTATAGCTATTTTTAGGAACACTAATACAAAACCTTACAATAATGTCTGATTGAATGCTAAAAACGTTATGAGAGACCGCCTTAAAAGACGTAATGGAATTTTAAAGGGGACCTATGTAAGCATCAATCTATACCTTGATGTTGCAGAAAAAAGACCATGTATTTTTTTAACCGATTTCCGAACTCTAAAAGGGTAAATTTTGGCGAATTATACACCTTTCTATTATTTGCTCTCGTGTGACGTCACCTAGGTAGTCAATCCACCATTTTCTCAAACACATTACACACACAAGTCGTATTAGCTCTGTTATATTCCGTTTTTTCGACTGTTTTCCGTACCTTGGAGAAATGGGATGACGCGTTTACTTCCGGGGTCACGTTTCATCTTATGTCATCCCATAGCCTGTGTTTGTAAATTGTTTTTTAAATTGTTTTTTAAATTTTTTTTATAATATAGCGTTAACAAAACGTCTGTATTTTTATAATGTAGCGTAATATTTTTATAATATAGCGTTAACAAAATGTCTGTATTAATTATGACCCCGGAAGTAAATGGGGGGAGGGGGGAAGTTTTTGTAGGGAGAAGAAATCTGGCGTGACAGCATGCTTAGTATTACCGCCTGGTCAAACTCGTGACGTCACGGGTGATACTTCCCTTGTCATCATTTTCAAAATGGGGGAGGCTGATTTCAATACCGGTAATCTGAAATCACATAAACGGAAGAAGATTAAGAGCTATTCAGTAGGATTTAAGGTGCAAGCTATTGAATACCGGTATGCTAAAAAGAACAGTAAGCAGCTATGTTTTATTAATATACCTGTGGAGCCGACGGTCCGACAGACAGGCAGGGCACGCTGGAGCCCAGCTCAAGATGGCGGTGAGGAGGCGGCGGCGAGCGAGCGGAGAGGAGGAGCGGAAGTGCGACCTGGACTGAGGTTTTATTTAAAAATAAACAAAGTCAAACTGCTCAAGCCATGTCCTTCCTTGGTGGTCCTGGGAACCCGCAAGAGAACGGCTTGTAACCGTCACAATACCGTAGCTGCGTCTGTCAAATATGAGTCATTAAATGACTCCCGCCCCATAGTGGTAGAGGGCGCTAGTGATCCTTCTTGCGACTACTCGGCTGCAGAAGAAGTGAAATGAGTGACGTGAATTGTGCTGGGACGGATATGACGCGGCAGGTGCACGACGGACCTTTCAGGATGTAACATCTATGCTGGCTATGTAAACAACCGGGCTGAATTAAAGCATGTTCTAGTCCTAAATACCCAGTGCATTATTTTTACAATAACACTTACGGATGGCAGTGGTGGAATAAAGACATCACCCACGGAGCAGAACGGGAGGGGGAGTTGTCCGAGGGTAATTCTGTCGTCGCCTTGCACACACTGGAGGAGCTGAGCTAACTGATAGCAGCGGTCTGATAGCAGTTTTCTAAACTGGACTTCCAATCGAAGCAGAAGGTAATAAAGGTAGATCTCCATCCAGACAGAGAGACTTTTAAAACTGAAGAAAGATAAGGAAGACTTCTATAAACAAGTTATCGGTGCTTTTGATCAGAAAGAGCTGGCATAGATTTCACTTATAAGTAAAGGTAAGACCATAAAGTTTTTTTTTTTTTTTATTAAATGTGCTTTTCATGATGGTATCCTTATATCACCCTCAACTTTTTACTGCATGCCTTTGGTAAGTGTCGGAGTGAGAAGAGGTTTTAAAATAATTAGCGCATGCTTACTTTTACTGCATGCCTTTGGTAAGTGCCGGAGTGAGAAAATGTTTTAGAATAATTAGCGCATGGTTACTATTACCGCGTGCCTCTGGTAAGCACAGGAGTGAGAAGAGGTTTTAGAACCGGGGTGTCAAACTCAAATAAAGAGTGGGCCAAAATTTTAAACGTAACAAAGCCGCGGGCCAAGGTTGAACAAATTAACCTTTTTAGAGGGATCCAAACAAGTTTTGCATTGAATCTTGAACAAACAAGGCTTATATAACTTTATAGTGACATGCAAAGTCGAGTTTCAAATTATCCATCCATCAATTTTCTACCACTTGTCCCATCTGGGGTTGCTGGAGCCAACCTCAGCTGCATTCGGGCAGAAGGCAGGGTACACCCTGGACAAGTCGCTACCTCATTGCAGGGCCAAAACAGATAGACAGACAACATCCACACTCACATTCACACTAGGGCCCATTTAGTGTTGCCAATCAACCTAATAATAATAATAAAAAATATCCATGGCATATCAAACAAAATTTCAATAAAAATTGGGGGGGCCGGGTTTGGTGGTAGCGGGGGTGTACATTGTGGCGTCCAGGAAGAGTTAGTGCTGCAAGGGGTTATGGGTATTACACGTGTTACGGTGCAGATCCTCTCCCGAAACGTGTTTGTCATTCTTGTTTGGTGTGGCTTCACAGTGTGGCGCATATTTGTAACAGTGTTAAAGTCGTTTATACGGCCACCCTCACCGTGACCTGTATGGCTGTTGACCAAGTACTCATTGCTTTCATTCATGTGTGTTAAAGCCGCAGATATTATGTGACTGGGCCGGCACGTTATTTATATGGCGGAAAAGCGGATGTGACGACCGGTTGTAGAGGACGCTAAAGGCAGTGCCTTTGAGGCACGCCCCCAATATTGTTGTCCGGGTGGAAATTGTGAGAAATTCAGAAGAATTGTTGCCCTGGGAGATTTTCGGGAGGGGCAGTGAAATTTGGGAGTCTCTTGGGTAAATCGTGAGGGTTGGCAAACGCGTCGTTACAGCAGCACCGCCCCTGTATAATACCGGCGGGCCAGCTCTAATCTTAATTTGAGATTACCTCAAGGTTCAAATGAAATTACACGGCAGGCCAGAGTTTGATACCCATGTTTTAGAATAATCAGCGCATGCTTACTTTTACCGCATGCCTTTGATAAGCGCAGGAGTGAGAAGATGTTTTAAATTAACTATTCAACAAAATACAGTATACTCCAGCGCGACGTATATATGTTTTTTTCCTTCTTTATTATGCATTTGCGGCCGGTGCAACGTATACTCTGGAGCGACTTATAAACCGAAAAATACGGTATACATGCTTTTCTGATGAGAGTATTTGCCGAGTGCCATTTTTTCCTATTAATTCTGGCAGTCCTTGAACTCACCGGAGTTTGTTTGCATGTACAACTTTCTTGTTTTACGGCACTCTTTTTATGTCTCATTTTGTCCACCAAACTATTTATTTGCCCAGGTCTGCCCGCAGCTAAAATGACATATACTCGAATATTACGATATAGTCATTTTCTATATATCGCACAGAGACAAACCCGCGATATATCTAGTATATATCGATATATCGCCCAGCTCTATCCCTTACTATACGTGTTATTTCTTGGATGGCCTTGGGTGAACTCGCCGTGTTATATCCAATACGGAAGATTGAAAAGTGCATGCTGGGATTGCGGCGTAAGAACCGAGCGAGCGCTCGCCATAGGGGATGAGGAAGGCGCCTGTTCAAATATGGCGAACACAGGAGTGGACGATGTCAGATAGAAGAAGAATACACCGGCAGAGAGGAGAACAAATGTAAACCCGGAAGGATTAACTCTTTTCTCTGCAGGGGAGGGAAAGATGGGATTTGTGTGTGATATCCCACTCTGATTCATATTCAGCATGTTTCCACCTGCCGCGTCACACTCAGACCCCCTTCCAGTCCCCCTGTTTAAAGGTAATAAGATGAACGGGACGCCCCGCCGGACGCCGCTTAACGGCCACTTCGCCGCTCCAACGAGGCGCAATAATTCACGTATTTTCACGAGGAGGGTGTGAAGCCATGCTTTTTTACTATACACACACACACCAGGGGGTCTGCAACCTGCGGCTCTAGTTAGTGCCTCCCTGGAGCTTTTCAAAAATGTATGAAAATAGAAAAGGATGGGGGGGAAAAAATATATTTTTGTTTTAATAGGGCTTCTCTAGGAGGACAATCCCACTAATTATATTAAACATGCTTTTCTGATGAGAGTATTTGGCGAGTGCCGCTTTGTCCTAATAATTCTGGCAGTCCTCGAACTCACCGGCGTTTGTTTACATGTACAAACCCTGTTTCCATATGAGTTGGGAAATTGTGTTAGATGTAAATATAAACAGAATACAATGATTTGCAAATTGTTTTCAACCCATATTCAATTGAATGCACCACAAAGACAACATATTTGATGTTCAAACTCAAACTTTATTTTTATTTTTTGCAAATAATAATTAACTTAGAATTTCACGGCTGCAACATCTGCCAAAGTAGTTGGGAAAGGGCATGTTCACCACCGTGTTACATCACCTTTTCTTTTAACAACACTCAGTAGCCTGCACACCTGTGGGATGTTCCAAATAAGTGTTTGATGAGCATTCCCCAACTTTATCAGTATTTATTGCCACCTTTCCCAACTTCTTTGTCACGTGTTGCTGGCATCAAATTCTAAATTTAATGATATGCAAAAAAACAACATCAAATATGTTGTCTGTGTAGCATATTCTACTGAATATGGGTTGAAAATGATTTGCAAATCATTGCATTACGTTTATATTTACATCTAACACAATTTCCCAACTCAAACGGAAAAGGGGTTTGTATATTTGTATTTAGCCGACGCACGGAGAGTAATGCTATTTCTGCAATGTGTGTCGTTCCGATTTTTTATCCCTACAGCAACACGGCGGTCGTCGGACAATAGCCGGGAAAGTACCTGGATAGCGAGCGCAAAAAAAGTGACGGCTCCCGGAGTGTAATCCGGGCATCGTATAGAAATATGTGGTGTTCATCGTGTGAGGCACTGCAAATTAAACAATGAAAAACAACAAATAACGGTTTGAATTGGTCCAGGTTATCGGGGACTGTTATTACTGACGGACAGGTCTCCCGTCCAAAGGCAAAACCCAGTAACTCAATGTTGGTCAAAACTGAGCGGATAATAATTTTGGAGTTCCTAGGTGATATGCTTTACATTAGTGTATGCGATATTGTAATTTGTTCCGTAAGTAAGCTGTTACGCGCATGGCAGGACCTAGCAACTACCACATAACCGCGTAGATACAAGAGAAAAACCTAGTATCTCGAGGAACCAGTCGAAGCTTCTTTGTCAGTCGCCTTATTGTCTTTAATGAGACATTCGCACGAATGGGGGCCGACGGTCAACCTGATTATGTGATATTATGGCAAGAGGGGATATTTGGAAGATTGGCCCAGGACGTTGCAAGCACCTTCACTAAATGTATTGTTCTTGATTCTTCCCCTTGCATACTCTTTTGGGCAGATAACTGTGGAGGTCAAAATAAAAACTGGACGCTGTACACGGCTCTTGCCCAATGTGCAAACGCAGAATGGGGCCCACCCGAGATTGTGATAAAATATCTGGAGAAAGGGCACACGTTCATGAGAGCAGATTCAATCCATGGCTCAATCGGCAAGAAAATGAAAGCTCAAGAAAACATCTATACGTTTGATGACTTTGTAGATCTTTGTAAGACAGCATCAAGATAGATTGGTTTTCCTTTGTTTTCTCAAAATCAGCTAGAAGTGAGTTACTAGGTTTTGCCTTTGGACGGGAGAGGTGTCGTGGTGTGACTGCAGCGTAAGAAAACCCTCGTCTCCAAGGCAACGTCTCTGTTGCTTTCACTCATTTCCCGCTTTTCCACCAACGCAGGGGTAGGCAACCCAGAACATTTAAAGAGACATTTTGGACCCAAATAACAACGCTGTCATGCGCCATTCATATAAAACTTGCGGGCTGCACTAACATTAAACTTTCATATTAAGGTGGGGGCCACAAAACAACGTGTCGTGGGCCGAGATTGGCCCGCGGGCCGCGTGTCTGAGACCCCTGCTCTAGGAGGACAATCCCACTAATTATATTAAACATGCTTTTCAGATGAGTATTTGCCGAGTGTCGTTTTGTCCTACTAATCCTGGCAGTACTTGAACTCACCGGGCTTCCTTGTTCTACGCCACTCTTTCTTTCTCTCATTTCATCCACCAAACTATTTATACTGTGTGTGAATGCAATAATGTGAGCTTTGTTGATGTTATCGACTTGTGTGGTGGCAGTCCTTGAACTCAACCGAGTTTGTTTACATGTACAACTTTCTTGTGGCCCTGCGATGAAGTAGCGACATGTCCAGGGTGTACGTCGCCTTCCGCCCGATTGTAGCTCAGAGGCACCAGCGGCCCCCGCGACCCCAAATTGAATAAGCGGTAGAAAATGGATGGATGGGCTATCTTGTTTCACGCCACTATTTTCTTCTCTCATTTTGTCCACCAAACTATTTATGCTGTGTGTGAATGCAATAATGTGAGCTTTGTTGATGTTATTGACTTGTGTGGTGGCAGTCCTTGAACTCACTGAAGTTTGTTTACATGTACAACTTTCTTGTTTCACGCCACTCTTTCTTTCTTTCGTTTTGTCCACCAAACTATTTATGCTGTGTGTGAATGCACAAATGTGAGGTTTGTTGATGTTATCGACTTGTGTGGTGGCAGTCCTTGAACTCACCGGCGTTTGTTTACATGTACAACTTTCTTGTTTCACGCCACTCTTTCTTTCTTTCGTTTTGTCCACCAAACTATTTATGCTGTGTGTGAATGCAATAATGTGAGCTTTGTTGATGTTATCGACTTGTGTGGTGGCAGTCCTTGAACTCACCGGCGTTTGTTTACATGTACAACTTTCTTGTTTCACGCCACTCTTTCTTTCTCTCGTTTTGTCCACCAAACTATTTATGCTGTGTGTGAATGCACAAATGTGAGCTTTGTTGATGTTATCGACTTATGTGGAGTGCTAAATCAGGAATATGTGGTCAGTGCATGTCTTCAAGCTAATCAATGCTAACATGCTATTTAGGATAGCTTTATGTACATATTGCATCATTATGCCTCACTTTATTGTATATTTGAGCTCATTTAATTTATGTCCTCTGTCTGTTTAATTTGTATCTGCATTTCTAATTACATTTTATCTATAGTATGTAATTTTGCCTGCATTACAGCTTGCATTGATTGTTATAAATCAATTCCGAAGAAGACAGCCCGCCATTTTCTTTCTCTTGGACCATTGGCAGTTCTAAGCCAGAAATATTTAAACGTTATCTCATCCTCTGAGAAGCCTGTTTTACTAATGTTTTCCGAAAAATGTGTCGAATAAATATTGTATTTCAACATTTCTGTCAACAAAGATTTGTGTCAGCTTGCGACACAGTCCTTTTGATAGTAGGCTAATGTAGACACTTACGTCAATATAACACTTATATGTGGCTTTTCATTTTTCTGCGACTCCAGACAGATTTTTTTCTTGTTTTTTTGGTCCAACATGGCTCTTTCAACATTTTGGGTTGCCGATCCCTGACACACACACACACACACACACACACGCGCGCGCGCACACACACACACACACACACACACACACACACACACACACACACACACACACACAATTAGCATTTAGTAGCTGGGACCCCCTCGCCCGCCATATAATAGTATCCCACCAGAATACCGTTCATTTATAGCGGCAGACATTTGAGTTTTGCCAGTAAAAACACAATCTGCTCCTTTATTTTATGACTTGACTGACCTATTTCTGGTGGGGTGGACCGTTTATAACTGTAAAACACACGCACCCAACTCCAGACCTATACAGACAAAATTGGGACCTTAAAGGGTAACTGCACTTTTTTGGGGAATTTTGCCCATCGTTCACAATGATTGTCAGGTTCAAACGCTGATGACAGTTATTAAACAAGACAAGAAGCAAGGAATCAAACAGAGACAGAATTCAATTTGGCTCAGTGAGGAGAAACGTGTGCATCTGTACCCTTGTCCAGGATTCCATGCTCTGACGAATGAATGCACGCCGCCTCTTCTATTCGGACTTTCCCTGATTACATGGCAACAGCTGTTTCTAAGGGAGGGGGTCATAAACAGCCATTGCCTTTTGGTTACAGAACAGTTAAAAGAAAAGGTCATAAACAGTTCACAGAAAAGGTCATAAAACAGTTCAAAGAAGAGGTGTCATAGACAAACTTAAATGATCCATAAGGGAAATTGTTCCACACAGTAGCTCAGTTACAATGATAGAAAGTGTAAGGGTGGAAAGGACAACGCAGGTATAAATAAACTAAATATAGCGATGTAAAATAAAACCTATGTACGTAATATTTACTTGGGCAGAGCCTGCGTTTTTTCCGCTTTGTAGGTCTTGGGTCAAAACAATATATTTCTGTTGATTACAATACATGAACGAAACAGAACACCTTCATGTTGCTTCCCATCCTACACGGTGGAGTTTTACAAGCCTTCGGCTTGGTAGGATTAAAGACAACTTGTGTCTGCTCGCCGGAGAACTAATTGAAACACAAAGTGTTGTGATAACTTAGATACAATTATTCTGACAATCTTGAGACGAAAAGACAAAAGTAAAATTTCAATAAAAACGGCAAAATAAAAAACTATAAATTATATACTGTATATATATTTGTATATATATGATATGTGTGTGTATATATATATATGATATGTGTGTGTATGTATTTATATATGATATGTGTGTGTATGTATATATGAGGTAGATCACCTCGACTTGGTCATTTATTAAGTAATTGATTAACGTTGAAAAACTTATTGGGGTGTTACCATTTAGTGGTCAATTGTAGGGAATATGTACTGTACTGTGCAATCTACTAATACAAGTTTCAATCAATCAATCAATCAATCAATAAATGCCTACTGAGGCTATGGTGCTGTTAAGTTATTGTGGCTCAATGTTCCTTAATTTTTTTATTTTAATGTATTATTATTTAATATATATTATTGTTTTAGTTGCTTAAGAGATATTCCTGGCTATGAATTTGCTCATTGCTATTTTTATGTTTTTGTGCATTATCTGTTGCCGTAATTATTAAACGAACAGGTTACTCATCAGTTACTCAGTACTTGAGTAGTTTTTTCACAACATACTTTTTACTTTTACTCAAGTAAATATTTGGATGACTACTCCTTACTTTTACTTGAGTAATAAATCTCTAGAGTAACAGTACTCTTACTTGAGTACAATTTCTGGCTACGCTACCCACCTCTGGCGTAAACAAAGCACTTCTTCTTTCTCACTGAAAGTATTTGGGGTTTGAGAGAAAAATGATATGCGTTGTATAAAATGTCATGTATTTGAAATTGTAATTGCATATAATGCCAAAAATTTTACATATATTTCAAAATAAATTATCAAAATAAAAATAAATATCTGCTACATTGAAAAAAAGTCAAAAATAATCAAAATGCATTGGCAATTGTGTAGTATTAGTGCATTGAAATGCATAAATATAGGCTGTTTTAGGCTAAGTTAAGTTAAAAGTACCAATGATAGTCACTCACACAAAAGGTGTGGTGAAATTCTTCACCCATTCCATTGTTCACCCTCTGGGAGGTGAGGGGAGCTGTGAGCACCAGCAGTGGCCGTGCCCGGGAATCATTTTTGGTTATTTAACCCCCAATTTCAACCCTTGATGATGAGTGCCAAAAAGGGAAGCGATGGGTCCCATTTTTCTAGTCTTTGCTATGACTCGGCCGGGGTTTGAACTCACGACTTACCGATCTCAGGGCGGACACTCTAACCACAAGGACCACCGAGCAGGTTAGGCCTCATGTGGCCCCTAAAATAATCACTTTTTTAATGAGGAACTGTGGACTTTCGGTACCCCGAGATGAGAGTGAAAATAATGTGGACAAACCAAAGAAGACGAGGCCCCCTGGTGGCGGGGAGGACCTCGGATCAGAAACCGCAGAAGTTGTTCCCCTTCGCGAATAATCAGCATGTCTTTATGCCGAGCCAGCGGCTTTTGTTACACTCTGCAATCACACACACAGACAGAAATATGTTATTTTTTCCCTTTGCTTTGGTTTCCTTGCGGCCGTTTGTCCCGCTCCGCGAGCCCCAAAGAATCCGAAGCATTTTATTTTTCCTTTCGGCTAAAATCATTTCCAGACGCCATCGCTTCCCTTCGAACTAATGCACCCCGTCACCCATCGTCCTCGCTGGCCGAGGCTGAGCTCCTTCATTCTTTCTCCGACACATTTGTCGCTTTGTCCTGTTGCCTCTTTTAACTTCAACTCCATTGAGAGAACATCTGCCTTGACCTCTCAGCCTTCTCAAAAACGCCTCATCTCCCACGGTGATAAGAATAATCTTCATCTTCCAGTGCTGAAGCAGTCATTTTGTTTGTCATTATTTGGAACACATTTACCAAATATGAGAACAATCAAATGAGATACAGGACGTGAGAAAGGTGAGCATGAGAACATGGGAAACAAGAACGAGAACATGAGAAGATGTGAATGTGAAAACGATAGAAACATGGGAAAACAAAAGGAATAGGAAAAGAATATAAATAGAAAACAATAGGAACATGAGGGCTGGGGAAAAGAACAGAAAAAGAATGAGAGAAAAAATAACATGAAAAATACCAAAATAGAACAAGGAAATGAACATAGAAACATGGGAAAATTACCAAAGTATCATGAGAAAAAATTTGACAAAAACAAATGATATAATTGTGACAAAATGAGAAAAAGAACATGACAAAAAAAGATTTGAATAGAAGACAACAAGAACAAGAAAATGAGAGTAAAATCCTGAGAATAAAATATGATAAAATGAGATTATAACACAAGGAAATGAACATAAAAAATATGGGAAAATGACCAAAACAGCATGAGGAAAAAAGTGGTATGAACAAACAAATTGTGACAAAATGAGAAAAAGAACACGAGAAACAAATATTAGAATATGAGAGAACAAGAACAAGAAAATGGGAGTAAAATCTTGAGAATAAAACATGATAAAATGAGAAATGAGAACACAAGAAAATTAACATAGAAACATGGGAATATGACCAAAATAGCATGAGAAAAAAAAGTGACATGAACAAACGACTAAATTGTGACAAAATGAGAAAAAGAACATGAGAAACAAATATTATAATATAAGAGAACAAGAACATGAGAGTAAAATCAAAATAAAACATGATATAATGAGAATAAGAACACAAGGAAATGAACATAGAAACATGGGAAAATGACCAAAACAGCATGAGGAAAATAGTGATGTGAAAAAACAATTAAATTGTGACAAAATGAGAAAAAGAACATGAGAAACAAATATTATAATATAAGAGAACAAGAACAAGAAAATGGGAGTAAAATCTTGAGAATAAAACATGATAAAATAAGAAATGAGAACACAAGGAAATGAACATAGAAACATGGGAAAATGACCAAAATAGCATGAGGAAAAAAGTGGTATGAACAAACAAATTGTGACAAACTGAGAAAAAGAACACGAGAAACAAATATTTGAAATTAAGAGAACAAGAACAAGAAAATGAGAGTAAAATCAAGAGAATAAAACATGCTAAAATGACAATAAGAACACAAGGAAATGAACATAAAAACATGGAAAAATTACCAAAATAGCATGAAGAAAAAAAGTGATATTAAAAAAACGATTAAATTGTGACAAAATGAGAAAAAGAACACGGAAAACAAAGATTCGAATATCAGAGAACGAGAACAAGAACATGAGTAAAATCATGAGAATAAAACATGATAAAATGAGAAATAGGAACACAAGGAAATGAACATAGAAACATGGGGAAATTACCAAAATTGCATGAGGAAAAAAAGTGATATGAAAACAACGATTAAATTGTGACAAAATGAGAAAAAGAACATGAGAAACAAATATTAGCTGTGGTGCAGGTGGTAACAAGAGAGAGAGACTGTGCAAATCTGGTAACAAATGAAAGAAGAAGAATTAATTCCGCCCAAAAAAACAGCACAGGGTCCATCGTCTGGCGGCAGAGGTGGGTAGTAACGCGCTACATCTACTCCGTTACATTTACTTGAGTAACTTTTGGGATAAATTGTACTTCTACGAGTAGTTTTTATGCAAAATACTTTTACTTGAGTATATTTATAGAGAAGAAACGCTACTTTTACTCCACTCCATTTATCTACATTCAGCTCGCTACTCGCTACATCTATTAATGTTTGTTTTGTTTTTTCAAAGTAGGATCTATGCATGCCTGCGTTTCACCAATCACATGCAGTCACTGGTGACGTTGGACCAATCAAACAGAGCCAGGCGGTCAGACGACCCGACTTAAACAAGTTGAAAAACTTATTGGGGTGTTACCATTTAGTGGTCAATTGTACGGAATATGTACTGTACTGTGCAATCTACTAATAAAAGTTTCAATCAATCAATCAAAAGTGTAAAGGAAAAAAGACACTTTTTATTTCTACCGTACTTCCCGTCAAAAGCCTAAAGACTGATCGCACAGTTCCTGTCTTCACAATAAAAGTGCCGCTCCATCGCGCCTGCGTTAACAAAATAAGAGTCTCCCAAAGCCAGCGTAAACAAGCGAGCAAACTACGGAGTTTGCCGCCAACGTATTTCTTGTCAAGTGTATAAAAACGAATATGGAAGCTGGACTAATAAGATGCCAAAAACCAACGACTTTCATGTAGCATTAGACAGAAAAGAGGAACTTTTTTTCTCCTCCATTTGAAAACGTGGACAATATCAGCACTAAAATGCAAGTCATCAGAATCAGGTAATACACCAACTTATATTCTTGTCTTCATGAAAGATAAGACTTTATATGTTAAACATGCATTTATATTCATTAAAACACCTTCAACATGTCAACAAAAATGGCAAAATAAATAAATAAATTATGTACTGTATAGATAAATGTATGTATATATATATATATATATATATATATATATATATATATATATATATATATATATATATATATATATATATATATATATATATATATATATATATATGATATGTGTGTGTATGTATATGATATGTGTGTGTGTGTATATGTATATATGAGGTAGATCACCTCGACTTGGTCATTTACTAAGTAATTGATAAACGTTGAAAAACTTATTGGGGTGTTACCATTTAGTGGTCAATTGTACAGAATATGTACTGTACTGTGCAATCTACTAATACAAGTTTCAATCAATCAATGAATGCCTACTGAGCCTATGGTGCTCTTAATTTATTGTGGCTCAATGTGCCTTATTTTAATGTAATATTATTTAATATGCATTATTTTTTTACTTGGTTAAGAGATATTCCTGGCTCTGAATTTGCTCATTGCTATTTTTATGTTTTTGTGCATTATTTGTTGCCGTAATCATTAAACAATCAAGTTACTCATCAGTTGCTCAGTACTTGAGTAGTTTTTTCACAACATACTTTTTACTTTTACTCAAGTAAATATTTGGGTGACTACTCTTTACTTTAACTTGAGTGATAAATCTCTGAAGTAACAGTACTCTTACTTGAGTACAATTTCTGGCTACTCTACCCACCTCTGTCTGGCGGTGGTTTGGCTTCAAGCGGAAAGATGTTGAACAGTTATGCGGCAAAACTGTTGCTACAAAAAGTAGCACCACTGATAATATGTAGCATCATTTGAAAAGTCACCCGCAAGAGAATGAAGAGTGCTGGAAACTCCGCATGCCAACATCTCCGTTCGGTGCCACACTAACAAAATGTCAAAGCAACCATTTCCACATCAACACCCTGTGAAAAAAAATAGTCAACAACAGAAGGAGATAACGTCCGCAGGGACCTACCAGATAGCGAAGGACATACACTCTTTGATTTCTTGTTATGCTTTATTATCTTTGTGTGTCCTCTCGCCGCAGCTTGAACGGCGCCGTCTTTAATTAGGCGCCAGCGTGGTTGAGGCGGACGTGGTCAGCGGGAAGAAGGGCCAAATACCAGCAGGCGGGCTGGAAGAGCACGCATTGTTTGCCTCGACGCATCTCATCAGGCGTCAACACAATGACACACACGACACAACAATCAACATGATACAATCCTCATTCTCATGTTTCCGCCAACAAACTTGTACTAACGCTCCCATTAACTCCAAGTCATTGTTCCAGTTGCTAAATACCGTAATCCTTCAGCGCAAACTGCAAGTCATCAGGACACCAATGAGATCATGAGAAAACAATGAGAGTTAATTAGTTTTCTAATTTAGGGAAGATTCATTACGACTTTTGGGGGTGTGGCTTACAGACCCCACTCCATTTTGTAACCTCAAACACAACAAACACCTGACAACTCTAAAACGGGACAACATGAGAAAAGCACGAGAAAATGAGAATTGAACAACCCGAGGGGGAAAGGAAAACATACGCACATTGAAAACTGCAATATAGAGAGGCATGAGGAATTTAGACTATTCATAGACATTGTTCTCATGTTCTAGGAACAAGAAAACATGAGAATATTAGAACAAGAGAAAAATAAACATAAATAATGAGGACAATCAAATTTCATATCGGACATGAGATAAGTGAGCATGAGAAAACAAGAATTGAAACGCGAAAATTAAGGATAAGAAAACAGTAAGAACATGATAAAAGAGTGACTGAAATAAAAACACCAAAAATGAGCACAGGGACATGAGAAAATGAGCAAAATAGCACGAGAAAAAAGATATGGGAAAACAAAAATGATGTGGGAAAATCTAAATTGGAAACATGTGAAACGTGAGAAAACTAGAACACGAGAAAAGCCGAAAATCATGAGAAGATGAGAGTTGAAAACATGAGAAAATGACAAATAGCGTGGGAAAAAAAGATGATAGATGAACAAGAATTTGAATGCGAAACATAAGAATAAGAAAACGATAAGAAAATGAGAAAAGAGTGAATGAAATAAAAACACAAGCAAAAGAGCACAGGGACATGAGAGAATGACCAAAATAGCATGAGAAAAAAGATATGAGAAAACGAATATTATGTAAGAAAATCTAGTTTAGAAACATGTGAAAACAAGAACACGAACGTGAGGAAACAAGAACACCAGAAAAGCCGAAAATCATGAGACGACGAGAGTTAAAAACATGAGAAATGACAAATAGCATGAGAAAAAAGATATGAGAAAACGAAAATGATGTGGGAAAATCTAATTTAGAAACATATGAAAACGAGAACACGAACATCAGAAAACAAGTACACCAGAAAAGCCGAAAATCATGAGAAGACAAGAGTTAATTATATGAGAAAATGACAAATAGCATGAGAAAAAAGATATGAGAAAACGAAAATGATGTGGGAAAATGTAGTTTAGAAACATGTGAAAACAAGAACATGAATGTGAGAAAACAAGAACACGAGAAAGCGGAAAATCATGAGAAGAAGAGAGTTAAAAATATGAGAAAATGACAAACAGCATGAGAAAAAAGATATGAGAAAACGAAAATGATGTGGGAAAATCAAGTTTAGAAACATGTGAAAACGAGAACACGAACGTGGGAAAACAAGAACACGAGAAAAGACGAAAATCATGAGAAGACGAGAGTTAAAAACATGAAAAATGACAAATAGCATGAGAAAAAAGATATGAAAAAACGAAAATGATGTGGGAAAATCTAGTTTAGAAACAGGTGAAAACGAGAACACGAATGTGAGAAAACAAGAACACCAGAAAAGCCGAAAATCATGAGAAGACGACAGTTAGAAATATGAGAAAATGACAAATAGCATGAGAAAAAATATATGCGAAAACAAAAATGATGTGGGAAAATCTAGTTTAGAAAAATGTGAAAACAAGAACACGAACGTGGGAAAACAAGAACACGAGAAAAGCCGAAAATCATGAGAAGACGAGAGTTAAAAACATGAGAAAATGACAAATAGCATGAGAAAAAAGATATGAGAAAACAAAAATGATGTGGGAGAATCAAGTTTAGAAACATGTGAAAACAAGAACACGAACGTGATAAAACAAGAACACGAGAAAAGCCAAAAATCATGAGAAGACGAGGGTTAAAAACATGAGAAAATGACAAATAGCGTGGGAAAAAAGATGATAGATGAACAAGAATTTGAACGCGAAACTTAAGAATAAGAAAACGATAAGAACATGGGAAAAGGGTGAATGAAATAAGAACACAAGCAAATGAGCACAGGAACATGAGAAAATGACCAAATTTGCTTGAGAAAAAAGAATATATTAGAAAACGAAAATAATGTGGGAAAAACTAGTTTAGGGACATGTGAAAATGTGAACACGAATGTGACAAACGAGAAAATCCGAAAATCGTGAGGGGACGAGATTTAAAAACATGAGAAAATGACCAAAATAGCATGAGAAAAAAGATGATGGATGAAAAATAATTTGTTCATCCATCATCATCATCATCAGATGATAGATGAACAAGAATTTGAACGCGAAAAATAAGACTAAGAAAACAATAAGAACATGAGAAAAGGGTGAATGAGATAAGGACACACGGAAATGAGCACAGGAACATGAGAAAATGACCAAAATTGCGTGAGGAAAAAATTATATGAGAAAACGAAAATGATGTGTGGGAAAAACTAGTTTAGGAACATGTGAAAACGAGAACACGGACGTGAGAAAACAATAACAACAACATGACAAAAACTCCAAAAATCATGAGAACACGAGAAATAAAAGCATGAGAAGATGATAAGAACATAAAAAACGAGAGTTAGAAACGGAATAAGAACACAAGAAAAAGGGCATTGAAATATGAGAAGATGAACATGAGAAAGTGACATTACAAACTTGAGAATGTGCATACATACATACATACACACTCACATACATATATATATATATATATACATATATATATATATATATATATATATATATATATACATATATATATATATATATATATATATATATATATATATATATATATATATATATATATATATATATATATATATATATATATATATATATATATATATATATATATATACTTATGTCTTGATTGGATTATCCAGAGAATAGTGCTCGATACCGTGGTAGAGCGCAATATGTAGGTGTGGGAAAAAATCACAAGACTACTTCATCTCTACAGAACTGTTTCATGAGGGGTTCCCTCAATCATCAGGAGATGATTGAGGGAACCCCTCATGAAACAGTTCTGTAGAGATGAAGTAGTCTTGTGATTTTTTCCCACACCTACATTTATATATACTTATATATATATATATATATATATATATATATATATATATATATATATATATATATATATATATATATATATATATATATATATATATATATATATATATATATATACATACATACACTTACATATATATATATATATATATATATATATATATATATATATATATATATATATATATATATATATATATATATATATATATATATATATATATATATATATATATATATATATATATATATATATATATATATATATACATACATACACTTACATATATATATATATATATATATATATATACACACACACATATATACATATACACATATATACATTATGTATATACATACACACACATATATATATATACATATATATATGTATTTTACATATATATATATATACTTATATATATATATATACATACATACACTTACATATATATATATATACACACACATATATACATATACACATATATACATTATGTATATACATACACACACATATATATATATACATATATATATGTATTTTACATATATATATATATATATATATATATATATATATACATATATATATATATATATATATATATATATATATACACACATACACACGTATTTATATATATTACACACACACACATATATATATATATATATATATATTTACACAAGATGTCGCATTTTGTTTTTGTTTACTTATTGTTTAAATAAACACACTTCATGCGTTCAGAGAAAGTCACGCGTTGAAGTCTGTGGTAGTATTTTTCCAAATGTTGACACCAATATGTCAGTTTTACTGCAGATTAATGTCGGTTATCCACCTCCTGGAAAAAAATAAAAAATAGTTCTGCACAGTTATTTATATATTTACAGGATAGTGACTTTTTAATTCATTGATGGCGCCATTAGGAAAGAGTTAACAGCGTCAATACAGCTAGTGAGTGTGCCAAACACTCAATGAGGTGTCATTGCCTGGTAAATGATGTTTGTGGCATTCCCTGAACAAGTGGCGTCTCCTCGCTTTAATATCTGACGTTTTCTCGGATTCATTCTTTGTTCAATACCGTTAAATGCGAGTCATGTGTCCAGATGTGGACGCTCCACACGGGAGCAGAAGGCCAATACGTTCATGAAATTGACAGAGAAACCCCACATCTGTCCAACAAGCAGAAGACAAGGAGCCCAACTATTAATTCCTCTAATGTGTTTAGCACGTGTGTGTGTGTGTGTGCGCTGTTGGGACCCAGACCGGCACATGTGGTGTCGGTTAGCCAGGGCGCGCCCCCGCCGCTGTGACCTCTGGACCCCCACCCAGCAGCCCGGCTCTGTCCTAATGTTAGCCAATGAATCACAGACGTCTCGGCCAGCTCGTGACTCCGGCACACACACACACTCACACACAAGCACACACACACACACACGCACATTGTTCTAACGCCACTCTTGAATCATGCATTCAGACGCAGGAAGTGGGAGGGTCAAAAGGCCTGACTCACCCTCGGGAGTCGTTATCGGCGCACAGCTCGCTCACACGTCTGCTCCAGTCTGCAAGGGACAAAAAAGAAATATATTTCAAGTACAAGAAAAAAAAGTCACATGTTGGTCCTGCCATTAAAAAAAAAAATCTATTAACAATGTTTTATATTAGAGGAGGTGCCACTCGGATGCCATGGTTAAATATTTGTCAGAGTGACACAGCGCTTCAGAATAACAGATGAGCGGTCAAACCAAATTGCCAATTTATTTTGGACGTGCCCTCGTGTGAACACAGTAAATTAGGCTGACACTTAATTGTCCACACTTTGACAGGCCGGGAGGACATTTTTCACCATTAAAAAGTACTTCAACAAAGTTCCAAAGGGGGCTTTGGACACACAGTATCTTTGACTATAAAAAGTTTTATGGATATCTGCAGTGTTAGGATCACTAGAATTGGTGTTTTTAAGCTCATGATTATGTCTTAGTATTTGGTTTAACACAAATATGGAGATAATTGTCTTTATTTTGCAAAGCATCCATTTTTTACGGCTTGTCAAAAAAAATGCAAACAAAGGAAATGGGTTTTATATAATAAAAAAAAACAATCACAGACCAAAAAAACATTGGTTAGAAATCATGTTTTAGGTTGCAAACCTGTTTTGGGGTTGTTGGAACCAAAATTAAAAAAAAAATTAAAAAAACACATAGAACAAAAAAACATTTAAAAAAAAAATTTGGAACCAAAAATAAATAATTTGTAACCTTCCAAAAAAACATTTGTAACCAAGATAATTTTTTTGCAGAAAAAGAATATATATATTTGCAACTTTAAAACAAAGCAAAAAAAAAAAACATTTTGCAAAATAAAACTATTTGTAACAAAAAAACAAAATACAAAAAAGATTTAACAAAAACAATTTTTAACCAAAAATGATTGGGAACAAAACAAAACAAAACACTGCCACTTAAAAACAATTGTAATCCAAAAAAGATTTGTAAACAAAAAACAATATACAACAAAAATATTTTTTTGCGACCAAACAAAATTATTTGTGATCAAATAAGTTATTTGTAACTACAAAAAACTATTCGTAAGCAAGAAAAGTGGTTTGCATGTAATATAATTTTTGTTTGAAACTAAAAAAAAAACTTGTAACAAAAAAGATGATTTCCAAACAAAAAAATTAGAACAAAAAGATTTAACAAAAAAAAACCATTTCTAACTAAAAAACTAATTGAAAGCTCAAAAAAAAAATATTTACAACAAAAAAGATTTTACAAAAGACAAACGATTTGTAACCATAAAAAATGGTGACCAAAGAAAAACGGTTTGTAAGAAAATTGGGTTGCATCTAAAACTTCAACTTGAAAAAAAAAATTGCAACAAAAAACAAAGACAATTTACAACAAAAAAAAAATGTACAAGAAAAAGCTTTCAACAAAAAACGATTTATAACCAAAAAACTTAAATATCTACAACAAAAATGTTTTTTAGCAAAAATTATTTGTAACGAAAAAACGATTTGCAACTAAATAAAAAAGATTTGTGAACAAAAAATATTAAAACAAAAATATTTTTGACCAAAAAATATTTCAACCTAAAAAGAAAAAATAAATTGTACGGAAAAATAACTATTTACAACAAAAATTATTGAAAAAAAAAAAGAAAACGATGTTACAGAAAAAATAAATAAATAAATAAATAAATAAACAAAACTATATGAATTTTGCAACTAGACATTTTTTTATTTCAAAATATTTGAAATATTTTGTGGTTTGCTAATTTTTTATAAAACTATCTATAACCAAAAACGATATGCAACTAAAAAAAAATTATAAACCAAAAAATTTGAACAGAAAGATTTTTGACCCAAAAATATTTCAACCTAAAAAAAAAAAAATTGTACCAAAAAAAACTATTTAGATCAAAAAAGATTAAACAAAAAAACGATAGGTAAGCAGAAAAACAAACAAACTAATAAAACAATAAATAAAAAAAACTATATAAATTTTGCAACTAAAATGTTTTTTGTTTGAAAATATCTTAAATATTGTTTTAGTTTGCAAATTTCTTTACAAAACTATTTATAACCAAAATACGATATGCAACAAAAAAAAGATTTGTAAACAAAAAAAAATTCCCCAAAAAGATTTTTGACCCAAAAATATTTCAACCCCCCAAAAAAAGTACCGAAAAAAAACTATATTGAACAAAAAAGATTAAACAACAAAAAGATTAGTAACCAGAAAAAAAAAATTAACAATAAAATAACTATATTAATCTTGCAACTAAAATGTTTTTTGTTTGAAAATATTTGAAATATTTTTATCCTTTGAAAGTTTTTTAACAGAACTATTTGCAACCAAAAAACGATATGCAATTTAAAAAAAAAAGATTTGTAAACAAAAAAAATACTAAATGATTGTTGACCCAAAAATATTTTAACCAAAAAAATAAGAACAAAAAAAACTATTTAGAACAAAAAAGATTCAACAAAAAAAAACGATTAGTAACTTGAAAAAAATACAATACAAAAACCTGTCAATTTTGCAACTAAAATGTTTTTGTTTGAAAATATTTGAAATATTTTTTTAGTTTGCAAGTTTTTTAACAAAACTATTTGTAACCAAAAAACGATATGCAACTAAAAAAAGATTTATAAACCAAAAAAAAATACAACAAAAAGATTGTTGACCCAAAAATATTTTAACATAAAAAAAAGTAGTAACCGAAAAAAAACTATTTAGAAAAAAAAAGATTAAACAAAAAAAAAGATTAGTAACTACAAAGAACTAATTTAAACAATAAAAAAAACTATATTAATTTTGCAATTCAAATATTTTTTGTTTGAAAATATTTGAATTTTTTTTTTAGTTTGCAAATATTTAGTTTGGTTGGATTAAAAAAAAGCTACATACGCAAAAAGAAAACTGCATACAGCACAGAAAATATACATGCATAATTATGCACAACAAAGTAAATCTCTCTGTAATTCCTAATAAAATCTTAATTAATGTCGTGGCTTTTTCTTAATGAACGAGAAAAAAACAGAGTTCAGTTGAAGATAAACGAGTGCATTCATGAATTCATTATACCATCAAGCATGTTGTGATAATTTATTCTCTTTTATAGTATCTTCCTTCCAAGGTGATACAATATTCCTAATGAGCCTCATTTAAACCCTGCCTGCCTACTATCACTCCTCTCTGATGAGGGAAAAAAACCTACCTTCAGAGTGCTTGAACCTTGTCTTTGAGGCAACTTGGAAACATTTTTCCCTTATTCACAGTTCAAACAAAAATAAACCACATATGATGTTCATCTTTCAGGGTTTTTTTTTCGGAAGTGGCAAAGATGACAAGTGCCATCAATCAAGCGCGCGGGATAATTAGCCACTTGATGAGGCCGTGTGGGATTAACTGTCAGCTTCCTGCTTGGCTGGTCATGTGACCAAGCGGCAGCCTATCAACAACACCCGGAGGGACGGGCAGCTGGCGCGTTATCGAGCATTAGGCACACATATGGACGCATCAAAGACGCTTTGGCTCGTACTTACGTCACAATCCACCGTTGCGAAATAAATTCAGCCTTCTGGCTTTTTTTTTTTTGAGTAAATGTTTAAAAAGAACAACAACAGCAATGTTGTGGACTGCTACTTCCGTGTTAACTTCCGGGTTGTCACGTGACCACCTGCTCATGATGGCTCTGATTGGCCGACAAAGCCCACTGTAGTTAATTACAACAAATTAACTCCCCCAGCATTGTTTTTAACCATTTTTGTCTACTATAGCAGGGGTCCGGAACCTTTTTGCTGAGATAGCCATGAAAGCCAAATATTTCAAAATGTATTTCCGTGAGAGCCATATAATTTTTTTTAACACTGAAAACAACTGTCAGGTTCAAACACTGAAGCATGGGTCACCAACGCGGTGCCCGCGGGCACCAGGTCGCCCGTAAGGACCAGATGAATCGCCCGCTGGCCTGTTCTAAAAATAGCTCAAATAGCAGCACTTACCAGTGACCTGCCTCTATTTTTTCAACTTTATTTATTTACTAGCAAGCTGGTCTCGCTTTGCTCGACATTTTTAATTCTAAGAGAGACAAAACTCAAATAGAATTTGAAAATCCAAGAAAATATTTTAAAGACTTGGTCTTCGCTTGCTTGAATAAATTCATTTTTTTTTTTTCACTTTGCTTCTTATAACTTTCAGAAAGACAATTTTAGCGAAAAACATACAACCTTAAAAATGATTTTAGAATTTTTATACAAAAATAACTTCTTACCTTTTAAATTCCTTCCTCTTCTTTCCTGACAATTCAAATCAATGTTCAAAAATGTATTTTTTGTTGTAAAGAATAATAAATAAAGAATATTTGTGAAATATTTCTTCAAACTTATTATGAGTAAAATTCAAAAAAATTATTCTGGCAAATCTAGAAAATCTGTAGAATCAAATGTAAATCTTATTTCAAAGTCTTTTGAATTTCTTTTACAATGTTTGTTCAGGAAAAACTACAAGAAATAATTATTTGTCTTTGTTAGAAATATAGCTTGGTCCAATTTGTAATATAGTCTAACAAAGTGCAGATTGGGGTTTACCCTATTTAAAACATGTCATCAAAATTCTAAAATAATCTTATTCGGGAAAAATTACTAATGATGTTCCATAAATTACTTAAATTTTTTTTTTTAAAGATTCGAATTAGCGAGTTTTTCGGTAGAATTTTGAATTTTAAAGAGTCAAAATTGAAGATAGACTATGTTTCAAAATTTTCTTTTTTTTTTTCGTGTTTTCTCCTCTTTTAAACCATTCAATTAAGTGTTTTTTATCATTTATTCTCTACAAAAAAACTTCCATAAAAGGAAAAAAAATGTACGACAGAATGACAGACAGAAATTCAATTTATTTAAGTGTGTATCAAACTGGTAGCCCTTTGTATTAATCAGTACCCAAGAACAGCTTTTGGTTTCAAAAAGGTTGGTGACCCCTGTATTAAAGAGACAAAAAGTAAAGAATCAAACAGAGACTGGATTCAATTTAGCTCAATGAGGAGAAAAGCATAGACCTGTACTTTCCCTGATTACCATGGCAACCATTCATTGTAGGGGGCGTGCCTTAAATCCACTGCCTTTAGCGTCCTCTACAACCCTGTCGTCATGTTTTCTATTCCTCCATACAATCCACGTGCCTGCCCAGTCACACAATATATGCAGCCTTTACACACACATAAGTGAATGCAAGGCATACTTGGTCAACAGCCGTACAGGTCACACTGAGGGTGGCCGTATAAACAACTTTAACACTGTCACAAATATGCCGAACACTGTGAACCCGCACCAAACAAGAACGACAAACACATTTCAGGGGGAACATCCACACCGTATTACAACATAAACACAACAGAACAAATACCCAGAACCCCTTGCAGCACTAACTCTTCCGGGACGCTACAATATACAACGGCAAATTGCACACTTTATTTGCAAACACTGCACATATAGTGTATTTGTTCAAAATCTATATTTCTTTAAAAACATTGGATGCCAGTTCTATGATTAACTACATTCCACCATAAGGGTGGGGTTGGGGGCGGTAATCATTTTCGCAAAACAGTCTGCTGAAAATGATGGAAAGTGCCCTCTACAAAGCAATTTACGGTATTTTTCTGTCTAAATTAAATATTTTGCAGATTTCACATTTAAATTTACAGCATACTTCAATTGCTTTAGGGATTTGTGTTCGAGCATTAGCTTGGTCACCTTTTGGCTAAAAACATATTTTCTTGTATTTTTGTGCCAAGCGGTTTCAGACATCGCGTCAGGCAGCGTGTTTTCGTGTGCGGGAAGTGCTTGCAAATTTACCAAATACGGAGCATTTAGGGCTACTTTTCAACAGCGCCGAGTTGTCCAGTGAAAGGTTGTACAAAATTGTTCATGTCCCGCTCATAATGTGTCAAAAACACAGGCATTGTGCACATATTAGATATACGTTGGAGCAATGGATGGTGCACGTGCCACACAGTGAGAAGGTTCTGGGTTAGATTCCCGGGTACTTAGGTATTGGCAACGCTGAAAATTTGGCCCTAATTTGTTTTACGGGGAATTCCTGGCAAACACAGCTGCTGGTATTTTTCCGTAAATTCTTTAGGGTTTTTTTTTTGCAAACAAGTTAACAATTTATCATATTTTTTCATAGTACTTGAAAAAAAAAAAGTTGTAAAATCAACAGATTCAATACCAACATACCGTAATGTCTGATACATCGTAACTGTATTTTTTTTGTTTCATTAAAAAAAAAAAAAAATACATTTAACCAATTATATTTTTAAAGAGTAATTCTGTTACTAATCAAAATACTTTTTTGGGGCGAAGTAACGATGCTTAATTACTTTCTAAAGTATTTTTTTTCAATTACTGGTAGTGACGAATAAGACGTCATTCCACCTGTGTCCACCGGGGGCGCTGAAGGCACTGTGTTGTTAGTACAGGTCATAGTTTTGTGTTTTTGAGCGATGATTTTGACAAGAACTCAACATCGCCTTGCAGCTAACGAGTTGACGGACAGGCTAATTAGAGCTGCATAACGAGGCTAATGCTTCCTTTTATTACATTTAATTAAAACATAAATAGCAATGTGCTTTCTTGCAGACTGACAAGACTAGAAGAGGAAGATCGGTTCACATGCTGAAGAAGTAGCGCGTTCCCTTCACCAAACAGGAAGTCACCCCCTGGTGGTCGGGCGGGGGCTACATCCAAGCGCGAGGTTGCCCAGGTCGGACCGGACGACGATGACGACGAAGAGGCGAGGCGTGGGGCTGCTGAGGGTCTTTGTCCTGCTCGCCGGGCTCTGCGCTCTCTGTAGTCTGGCGTCGGGCAGCCGGAGAGCGGACGCGTCCGTCGGCCGTCGCTCGCACAGACACGGAGGTAAGAACCTCCTGGGGACCGGAACAGGAGAGTTAGAGTGGTCCACACCGCTTCCTCTGAGCCAGACGCGCTGGATGCTTTTTCTGGCTTGCTGGGAGGGGTTTGGTGCCGAGGAACCGACATCAATGACCTCTGACCTCACAAACTCGCGTGGTTTAACTGTAGACTGCAAAAGAAAAATCTGTTAATTTTATGGTAAAACAGAAAATACCATAAAATTACAATAGTTTTTAATTTTATTGAATACACAACATATTTATTTATTTATGAATGTAATTTACACTTGAAATATGTAATTTTTTAAATAAATGTATTTAATGATTTGAATTAGATTTATTATTATTTTTATGATTAAGATTTTTTAATGATTGTATTTTTTGTTTTTAATAAAATTGAATTTATTACTATTGTTATGATTATTTAACATTTTATGACGACATTATTTCATTTTAATTTAATTTAGTTTATAACTATATTTATGATTATATTTTTATGATTATATGTTATGATTTTAATTTTCTGTATTATTATTTTTATGATTTAAAATATGTTAATGATTTTATTTAATGTTTTTAATTTGATTTAATTGATCACTATTATTATAATTATTTAAATTTGTCATGAAGACTTTATTTGATTTTAATTAGATTTCAATTTTCTGATAATACTTTTTCCTGATTATATTTTATGATTTTAATTTGATTTAATTTATTACTATTTTTATGATTATTTAACATTTTATGACGACTTTATCTCATTTTAATCTAATTTAGTTTATAACTATATTTATGATTATATTTATTATAATTATATTGTATGATTTTAATTTGATGTATTATTATTTTTATGATTTAAAATGTGTTAATGATTGTATTTTGTGTTTTTAATTTGATTTATTTTATCACTATTGTTATAATTATTAAAAATTTTTATGACGACTTTATTTCATTTTAATTATATTTCATTCATGACTATTTTTCTGATTATATTTTTTCCTGATTATATTTTATGAATTTAATTTGATTTAATTCATGACTAGATTTATGATTAGATTTTTTATGATGATTGTATTATTATTTTTACATTTGGTTTAATTTATGACTATTGTCACGATTATCATTTTTGCTGATTATGTTTTTTTATTTCAATTTGATTAAATTCACGACTATTTTATTTTCATTTTATGATTTTAATTTGATTTAATTCATGACTATTTTTGTGATTATTTAGAATTTTTATGATAATTTTATTTTAATTTGATTTAGTTTACGACTATTTTTATGATTATTTACATGTTTTATGATTCTATTTTATGATTTTAATTTGTTTTAATTCATGGCTAGTTTTATGATTAGATTTTTTTAAGGGTGATTTTATTTGATTTTTTAAAATTTGATTTAATTTATGTCCATTGGCATGAATATTTAAAATGTTTATGATTAGATTTTTTTGTTTTAATTTGATTTAATATATTACTATTTTATGATTAATTAGATGTTTTAAAGTTGTATTTTATGATTTTAATTCGATTCAATTAATGATTATTTATGTAATTATTTAGAATTGGTGTGGTATTTTTATTTTATTTTACTTCGGTTTAATTTTTATGATGACATAGTTTATGATTATATTTTATTATTTTAATTTGATTTAATTCATGACCATGTTTATGATTAATTCGACGGTCCACGGTTTTAGTTTATGATTTTAATTCGATTTAATTCATATGATTTTTTTGTGTCTAGATTTTTTATGATGATTTTATTTTATTATTTTAATTTGATTTAATTCATTACTGTTGTCATGATTATTTAGATTTTTTATGATTAGATTTTTTTATTTTAATTTGATTTAATTCATGACTATTTTTTATGATTAATTAGATTTGTTATGGTTTTGTTTTATGATTTTAATTTAATTTAATCCATGACTATTTCTATTGTTATTTAGATGTTTTTTTAATGATTTTAGTTAATGATTCTAATTTGATTAAATTTATGACAATTTTTATTGTGTGTGTGTGTGTGTGTGTGCGCGCGCGCGTGTGTGTGTGTGTGTGTGTGTGTGTGTGTGCAGGTCACATGTCGCTGCACAGGCACAGACCGAGGGTGGGCAAGGAGGGTCAGGTTCTGCACAGATCCAAACGAGGTTGGGTCTGGAATCAGTTTTTCGTCATCGAGGAGTACACGGGACCCGACCCGGTTCTGGTTGGCAGGGTGAGTTTTTTAAAGAAACTTTTGGACTTATGCTGTCTTTAAGTCGAAGTGAAGTGGCAATTGCATAGTAAATCGGGAAGTTAAACTCATGACGGAGAAAATTGAATGATGCGGACACGCTTGTTACTGAATACTTTCTAATACTGTTCCGCCTTGGAGATTGTGTAAGTGTGAGTTTTGTGACTTGTCCCTGTCTCTCCAGCTCCACTCCGACGTGGACTCGGGCGTGGGCAACATCAAATACATCCTGTCCGGCGAGGGCGCGGGCACCATCTTCGTGATCGACGACAAGACGGGCAACATCCACGCCACCAAGACGCTGGACCGCGAGGAGCAGGCGCAGTACACGCTGACGGCGCAGGCGGTGGACCGGGACACCAACAAGCCTTTGGAGCCGCCTTCCGAGTTCATCGTCAAGGTGCAGGACATCAACGACAACCCCCCGGAGTTCCTCCACGGGCCCTACTATGCCCGGGTGCCCGAGATGTCCAATGTCGGTGAGTCCGTCTATCCGTAAAAACCACCCGTGGCGCTCCGTTTCCGTGACTGATACAGTTCGATGGCGATCACAAAAAACGATCCCTCTGCCTGATACTGCATCATGTTTATTAGATAGCAGCTAACTGTAGGTTCATTAGGCCATTCGAAAAAGAATCGATTTATCCAAATTCTGAATCGATTCATAATATTGAAGAGTTGTTGTCAGTTTAAGAAGCAGAGCTTATTTAATCCTACCCCTTTTCGCTGTGAATCTTTGGGCACCAGAAAATTTGATTCGATTCGATATCTTGGGGGTCACGTTTCGATTCAGAAACAATTATCGATTCAAAATCAACACTTTTTAAAAAAATACTATTCGGTGCCAGTTCTAAAAATATATAAAAAATACAAAGATCCCAAAAATTCGATCCCTTCCAAAAAAAAAATATTTAACACTACTAATGTTTTACCTATGCATTTGTTCTCTATTAGTAACACAACAATGAATACGTAAATAAATAAATACATAAATAAATAAACACACATGAATAAATCATTTTCAAGAATTGATCTTGGTTTTTTTTTGCAAATAGTTTATTTTTTTTTTTTGCAACTTTTTTTCTGAATGCATCACAACATTGAATAAATAAATAAATAAATAAATACAATTCGAAAATGTATTAAAAAGATTTCTTTTTTTTTGGAAAGTATTACAATAATGAATACATAAATAAACACATTTGAGAATTGATTGAATAAAAAAATGTTTTTTGCTATTTTTATTTTTTTTCGGAATTTAACATGACATTGAATACATACATAAATTAATAATTAAATAAATAAATAGATACATACATACATGAATAAATAAATATATTTTGAGAATTGATGAAAAATGCTAACTAGAGTTGCGAATCTTTGGGCACCACACGATTTGATTTGATTCGATTATTGAGGTAGCGATTTGATTCCTTGATTTAAAATCAACACTTTTTTAAATCATATTGGGTGCCAGTTCTAAAAAAATATATATAATAAATACAAAAAAAAATTGATTAAGAATCAATATAAATAAGATCCACAATTCATTAAAAAATAAATTTTTTGACACCCCCAGTTTTAACCTATTTGTTTGTTCTGTATTTGTAACACAACAATGAATACATGAATGAACAGATAAATACATCAATAAATAAATAAATATATTAACTTTTTTTTTTTTCAAAAATTTTTTGGCAACTTTTTTCAGAATGTAGCACAACAATGAATAAATACAAAAATAGTAAAATAAATACCTACGATTCGAGAATTTATTAAAAATATATTTTTATGCAAATGTGTTTTTGGAATGTAACACTACAATGAATACATGAATGAATAAACAAACAAATCAATACATACATAAATATATCATTTTCGAGAATTGATCCCCAAAAAATTTTCTCTGCTATTTTTTTTTTTCTTGCAACTTTTTATCTGGAATGTAACAACAATGAATACATAAATCAATAAAATTCGAGAAATGATTGAAAATATATTTTTTTGCAAATGTTTTTATGGAATATAACACAATAATGAACACATAAATACATGAATGGATAAATAAATGAACAAATGAAACATTTAAAAATTACAGAATTTAATAAAACAATATATGTTTTGCAAAGCTTCACGGTGGCAGAGGGGTTAGTGCGTCTGCCTCACAATACTAAGGTCCTGCAGTCCTGGGTTCAAATCCAGGCTCGGGATCTTTCTGTGTGGAGTTTGCATGTTCTCCCCGTGAATGCGTGGGTTCCCTCCGGGTACTCCGGCTTCCTCCCACTTCCAAAGACATGCACCTGGGGATAGGTTGATTGGCAACACTAAATTGGCCCTAGTGTGTGAATGTGAGTGTGAATGTTGTCTGTCTATCTGTGTTGGCCCTGCG
Source organism: Nerophis ophidion (assembly GCF_033978795.1). Taxonomy (NCBI): domain Eukaryota; kingdom Metazoa; phylum Chordata; class Actinopteri; order Syngnathiformes; family Syngnathidae; genus Nerophis; species Nerophis ophidion. The sequence continues at coordinate 59,323,532 of NC_084619.1, read as the reverse complement.
ATGAGGTGGCGACTAGTCCAGGGTGTACCCCGCCTTCCGCCCGATTGTAGCTGAGATAGGCGCCAGCGCCCCCCGCGACCCCAAAAGGGAATAAGCGGTAGAAAATGGATGGATGGATGTTTTGCAAATTAATAAATGAATACAAATACAATTCGAGAATTCATCAAAAATATATATGATTTTGCAAATGTTTTTTTTGTAATGTAACACAACAATGATTAAAACAATAAATACCTACATGAATAAACAAATACATAAATACATTTGAGAATTTATTAAATAAAGACAATTTTGTTGCTATTGTTTTCTGAATGCAACATAATGAGTGCTTAAATAACTATACACATAAATAAATAAAAACGTTTTGAGAATTGATTAAAAAACACTTACTTTATTAACTAGGGCTGTGAATATTTGGGCAACAAATGAGTCGATTCTTGGGGATTACGATTCGATTCAGAATCGATTCTCCATTCAAAATCTATACTTCTTTAATAACATTGATGCCAGTTCTATGATTAACTACATTCCACCATAAAAGGTGGGGGATTAGTCATTTTGCAAGGCAGTCTGCTGAAAATGATGGAAAGTGCCACTCTACAAAGCTACTGTGGTCAACATTGGAATGGGGACATATGAATCCCCTTTTTACTGTACATCAACAATCAACAAAACATGAATAAAAAAACAATTATAAAAGGAAATGTAAAATATATGTAATTATTTTCGATCAATTTTAGTTTTTTTTAGTCGATTAAGAATCATTACAAATAAACATCGTCTATATTGTGAAAGTCGTTTTTTTGTTTTTTGTTTTTTGACACCCTTAAGGTGCAACAAAATAACACAACATGAACTACACACTACTGCCAGCTAGTGTCTTCGAATTGCAACTGTAACTGCAACTTAATGTCATAATTGCAAATTAAAAAACTTTTTTGCAGTTATCATAATCAGCTCATTTTTAAATGTTGCAACAAATAATGAGATTTTTATTTTTTTTAATCAAAAACAAACACTTTTTTTCGACACAAACAAGAGTAGCAAAAAATTGGTACCGGTATCAAATCCCAGGAACCAGAAGTTTGTACCGTATGAGTTCAAACATGAACGGTACCATCCCTGCTAACTTCTGAAGATGTCCGTTTGACTTGTTGACATGTTTTGTACGAAGCAACTAACTGGTCATGTGACCGGCTGAGTGGCGTGCAAATGAAGTCCGCCACGGAGTTCATCGTCGCTCTTCTCCGGGAATTATTGATCGTCACGGAAACCCGACCACAGGAAGCGTGACCGCACGCGGACACGACCGCACCATTAGCGAGCACGTCGACGGGAGTCAAACCCCCGACAATACCCCGCAGAGCCTCCTGACTAAAAGCTTCTGACATCGATAGACTCTCTAGTCCGGCACGATGGTTGTGGCACCTGCTTGAGAGGAATCGAACACACTTTGAAGCCGGCTTGTTTTTCTGGTGTGCCGGCAGGTACATCCGTGATCCAGGTGACGGCCACGGACGCCGACGACCCCACCTACGGGAACAGCGCCCGGCTGGTGTACAGCATCCTGCAGGGACAGCCCTACTTCTCCGTGGAGCCGCAGACAGGTGAGGACCGAGGATGGTTGACTCCCACGAGACATTGAAACAACGTTGAGAAATGGTTGAATTACGTCCCTGACGTTGAGCAACACGAGTACAACATTGATTCTGACGTTGATTTGACCATTGAATTCTGGTCATTTCCCAACCAATATGCTACAACACAAATACAACGTTGAAACATGGTTTTAACAACGTTTAATCAATGTTGTTCATTACCCAACCAATATTGTACAACACAAATACAACGTTGAAACAACATACTTTTTGACAACATTGAATCAATGTTGGGTTCCAAGGTTGATTAGATCATTGAAGTTTGGTCATTTCCCAACCAATATTCTATTACTCAAACGTAACAATATACTTTTTGACGACGTTTAATCAATGTTGGGTTATGAAGTTGATTTGACCGTTAAATTTTGGTCATGTCCCAACCAATATAATACAACACAAATACAACGTTGAAACAACAGGATTTTTGACAGTGTTTGTTTAATCAATGTTGTGTTTTGACGTTGATTTGACCATTGAATTTTGATCATTTCCCAACCAATATTGTACAACTCAAACGTAATGTTGAAACAACACACTTTTTGATGACGTTGAATCAATGTTGGGTTCTAAGGTTGATTAGATCATTGAAATTCGGTCATTTCCCAACCAATATGGTACAACACAAATATAACGTTGAAACAACATGCTTTCTGACGTTTGATCAACATTGGGTTCTAAGGTTTTTTCGAGCTATAAAATTGGTAATTTCCCAACCAATATTCTACAACTCAAACGTAACAACATACTTTTTGACAACGTTTAGTCAATGTTGTGTTCTGACGTTGATTTGACCATTGAAATTTGGTCATTTCCCAACCAATATGCTACAACATAAATACAACGTAGCAACATACTTTTTGTCAACGTTTAATCAATGGTGGGTTCTGACGTTGATGTGACCATTATGATTTGGTCATTTCCCAACCAATATTCTACAACACAAATACAACGTTGAAACACGGTTTTTAACAACGTTTAATCAATGTTGGGTTTTAACGTAGATTTGACCATTGAAATTTGTTCATTACCCAACCAATATTCTACTACTCAAACGTAACGATATACTTTTTGACGACGTTTATTCAATGTTGGGTTCTGACGTTGATTTGACCGTTGAATTTTGGTCATGTCCCAACCAATATGATACAACACAAAAACAACGTTGAAACAACAGGATTTTTGACAGTCTTTGATTAATCAATGTTCTGTTTTGACGTTGATTTGACCATTGAATTTTGGTCATTTCCCAACCAATATTGTACAACTCAAACGTAATGTTGAAACAACATACTTTTTGATGACGTTTTAGTAAATGTTGGGTTCTAACGTTATGACCATTGAAATTTGATCATTTCCCAACCAATATTCTACAACACAAATACAACGTTGAAACAACATGCTTTTCTGACGTTTAATCAACATTGGGTTCTAAGGTTTATTCGATCATTAAAATTGGTAATTTCCCAACCAATATTCTACAACTCAAATGTAACAACATACTTTTTGACGACGTTTAGTCAATGTTGGGTTCTGACGTTGGTTTGACCATTGAAATTCGGTCATTTCCCAACCAATATGCTACAATATAAATACAACGTTGAAACAACATGCTTTCTGACGTTTAATCAACATTGGGTTCTAAGGTTTATTCGATCATTAAAATTGGTAATTTCCCAACCAATATTCTACAACTCAAACGTAACAACATACTTTTTGACGACGTTTAGTCAATGTTGGGTTCTGACGTTGATTTGACCATTGAAATTCGGTCATTTCCCAACCAATATGCTACAACATAAATACAACGTTGAAACATACTTTTTGTCAACGTTTAATCAATGGTGGGTTCTGATGTTGATTTGACCATTGAAATTTGGTCATTTCCCAACCAATATGCTACAAAATAAATACAACGTTGAAACAACATAATTTTTGACGACGGTTATTCAATGTTTGGTTCCGAAGTTGATTTGACCATTGAATTTTATTCATTACCGACCATATGTTTTACAACACAAATACAGTGTTGAAACAACATGCATTTTGACAATGTTTATTTAATGTCAGGTTCTGACGTTGATTTGACCATTAAAATTTGGTCATTTCCCAACCAATATGCTACAACACAAATACAACGTGGAAACATGGTTTTTAACAACGTTTAATCAATGTTGGGTTTTAACGTAGATTTGACCATTGTAATGTATTCATTACCAAACCAGTATTGTACAACACAAATACTACGTCAAAACAACATACTTTTTGACGACGTTGAATCAATGTTGGGTTCTAAGGTTGATTAGATAATTGAAGTTTGGTCATTACCCAACCAAAATTCTACAACACAAATACAACGTTGAAACAACATGCTTTTCGATGACGTTTAATCAATATTGGGTTCTATGGTTGATTCGTCCATTGAAATTTGGTCAATTCTCAACCAATATTCTACAACACAAATACAACACTGAAACAACATGCTTTCTGACGAAATTGAATCAATGTTAGGTTCTGACGTTAATTTGACCATTGAAATTTGGTCATTTCCCAACCAACATTTTACAACACAAATATAACGTTGAAACAACATGCTTTCTGACGTTTAATCAACGTTGTGTGACGAGTTCGAGGTATCGTGATGCGGGTGCGTTCTCTCAGAATGCAGTCAGGCTAGGACACAGTGTAAAGGTAAGAAATATTGATGTAACGGGAATAAGCGGCAGAAAATGGATGGAAGAAAAACTTGCACGAGGCACAAAAGGCAAAACCAACAGAACTAGCATGGGAGCTAGAGAAATCAACAAGGGCTTAGCATGGAAGCTAGAGAAACCAAGGCATTGCGCGGAAGCTAGCAAGTACAGAAATGGTTACCAAAGTCGTCACCGTTGTGTGAAACACAAACTGCGTATAAAACAAACAAGGAAGCGAGGCTGACTAAACGGAAAAGGCAGGCTTAAATAAAGGCAGCAATCAGTAACCACAGGTGCGCTTCAGGAGCAAGTGACAGGTGAAAACAATAAACAACCATGGAAATAAACAGAGAAGTGCCCAAAATCAAAAATCTAAACAAAATATGACCCGGGCGGCGGTTCATAACACGTTGGGTTCTAAGGTTTATTCGATCATTAAAATTGGTAATTTCCCAACCAATATCCTACAACTCAAACGAAACAACATACTTTTTGACGACGTTTAATCAATGGTGGGCTCTGACGTTGATTTGACCATTGAAATTTGGTCCTGTCCCAACCAATATTCTACAACGCAAATACAGCGTTGAAACAACATTCTTTTCGACGATGGTTAATCAACAATGGGTTCTGATGTTGATTTGACCATTGAAATTTGGTCCTGTCCCAACCAATATTCTACAACACAAATACAACGTTGAAACAACATAATTTTTGACAATGTTTGTATAATCAATGTTGTGTTCGGACGTTGATTCGCCCATTGAATTTTGGTAATTTCCCCAACCATTATTCTACAACTCAAACGTAAAGTTGAAACAACATACTTTTTGACGACGGTTAATCAATGTTGGGTTCTAAGGTTAATTTGACCATTGAAATTTGGTCATTTCCTAACCAATATTCTACAACAAGCACCTACAAACAGCAGAATACTCCTACAGGATCTTTAACCAGTGTTTTTGCTTTAGTTCTTTAAAAACGGCAAAACGCTCCGTCGTTTAAAGGAACTTGGACTGGTGTTTTTGTATTTTCTTGTTAAAAAGAGCAAAGCACTATCAGAGGATGCTTGACTAACATTTTTAGCAGTGGGTTCCTCAAAAAAGCAGAACACTCCTGCTATATAGATGATCTTTGACCAGTGTGTTTGCCTTAGGTCTTTAAAAAGTGCAAAACCTTATATTATATATAGGATCTTCGACCAGTGTTTTTGCTTTAGTACTTTAAACACTGCAAATGCTCTGTCATAAAGAGGATATTTGACCAGGGATATAGCATTTGTACTTTAAAAACTGCGAAACGCTCTGTCATATAGAGGATCTTTGACCAGGGATATAGCATTTGTACTTTAAAAACTGCGAAACGCTCTGTCATATAGAGGATCTTTGAATAGTGGTTGTGCTTTAGTACTTTAAAAACTTCGAAACGCTCTGTCATATAGAGGATCTTTGACCAGTGTTTTTTGCTTTAGTTCTTTAAAAACTGCAAAACGCTGTGTCATATAAAGGATCTTTGACCAGTGTTTTTTGCTTTAGTTCTTTAAAACTGCAAAACGCTCTGTCACATACAGGGTCTTTGACTGGTGTTTTTGTAAATTATCGTTAAAAAGAGCAAAACAGTACTATCAGAGGACTTTTGACTAACATTTTAGTAAGTACCTGAAAAAAGCTGAACACTCCTGTCATACAGAGGATCTTTGAATAGTGGTTGCGCTTTAGTACTTTAAAAACTTAAAACGCTCTGTCACATAGAGGATCTTTGACTAGTGTGTTTGCTTTAGGTCTTTAAACACTGCAAAACGCTCTCATTTAGAGGATCTTTGACCAGTGTGTTTGCTTTAGTTATTTTAAAAACTGCAAACGCTCTGTCATATAAAGGATTTTTAACCAGTGTTTTTGCTTTATTTCTTTAAAACCTGACAACACTCTCTCAGATAGAGGATCTTTGACTGGTGGTTTTACTTTAGTACTTTAAAAACTGCAAACACTCCCATCATATAGAGGATCTTTAACCAGTGTTTTTGCTTTAGTTCTTTAAGAACCTGCAAAACTCTGTCATGTAGAGGATCTTTGACCAGTATTTTTGCTTTAGTTCTTTAAAACTGCAAACACTTTTATCATATAGAGGATCTTTGACCAGTGTTTTTGCTTCAGTTCTTTAAAAAACGCAAAGCTCTGTCATACAATATAGAAGATCTTTGACCAGTGTTTTTGCTTTAGTTCTTTGAAAACTGAAAACTTTCTGTCATATAGAGGATCTTTGACCAGTGTGTTTGCTTTAGTTATTTAAAAACTGCAAACGCTCTGTCATTTAGAGGATCTTTGACCAGTGTTTTTGCTTTAGTTCTTTAAAAACCGCAAAGCTCTGTCATATAGAGGATCTTTGACCTGTGTTTTTGCTTTAGTTGTTTAAAAACTGCCAACGTTTTGTCATATAGAAGAATGTTGACCAGTGTTTTTGCTTTAGTTCTTTAAAAACTGCAAAGCTCTGTCATATAGAGGATCTTTGACCAGTGTTTTTTTTCTAGTTCTTTAAAAACTGCAAAGCTCTGTCATATAGAGGATCTTTGACCAGTGTGTTTGCTTTAGTTATTTAAAAACTGCAAATGCTTTGTCATATAGAGGATCTTTGACCAGTGTCTTTGCTTTAGTTCTTTAAAAACTGCAAAGCTCTGTCATATAGAGGATCTTTGACCTGTGTGTTTGCTTTAGTTATTTAAAAACTGCAAACGTTCTGTCATATAGAGGATCTTTGACCTGTGTTTTTGCTTTAGTTGTTTAAAAACTGCCACGTTCTGTCATATAGAAGATCTTTGACCAGTGTTTTTGCTTTAGTTCTTTAAAAACCGCATAGCTCTGTCATATAGACAATCTTTGACCAGTGTTTTTGCTTTAGTTCTTTAAAAACTGCAAACGTTCTGTCATATAAGAGGATCTTTGATCAGTGGTTTTGCTTTAATTCTGTAAAAACTGCAAATCTTTGTCATGTAGCGGATCTTTGACTAGTGGTTTTGCTTTAGTACTTTAAAAACTGCAAACATTCTTATCATATAGAGGTTCTTTGACCAGTCTTTTTGCTTTAGTTCTTTAAAAATCGCAAAGCTCTGTCATATAGAGGATCTTTGACCTGTGTTTTTGCTTTAGTTCTTTAAAAACTGCAAACGTTCTGTCATATAGAAGATATTTGCAGTTTTTGAATAACTAAAACAAACACACCGGTCAAACGCTCTGTCATATAGACTATCTTTGACCGCTGTTTTTGCTTTAGTACTTTAAAAACTGCAAACACTCTGTCATACAGAGAATCTTTGACCAGTGTTTTTGTTTTAGTTCTTTAAAACCTGCGAACACTTTTATTATATAGAGGATCTTTGACCAGTGTTTGTGCTTTAGTCTTTAAAAACCGCAAAGCTCTGTCATACAGTATAGAGGATCTTTGACCAGTGTTTTTGCTTTAGTTCTTTAAAAACTGCAAACTTTCTGTCATATAAAGGATCATTGACCAGTGTTTTTGCTTTATTTCTTTAAAAACCGCAAAGCTCTGTCATTTAGAGGATCTTTGACCTGTGTTTTTGCTTTCGTTGTTTAAAAACTGCCAACGTTCTGTCATATAGAAGAATGTTGACCAGTGTTTTTGCTTTAGTTCTTTAAAAACTGCAAAGCTCTGTCATATAGAGGATCTTTGACCAGTGTTTTTTTTCTAGTTCTTTAAAAACTGCAAAGCTCTGTCATATAGAGGATCTTTGACCAGTGTGTTTGCTTTAGTTATTTAAAAACTGCAAACGCTTTGTCATTTAGAGGATCTTTGACCAGTGTCTTTGCTTTAGTTCTTTAAAAACTGCAAAGCTCTGTCATATAGAGGATCTTTGACCTGTGTTTTTGCTTTAATTGTTTAAAAACTGCCAATGTTCTGTAATATAGAAGATTTTTGACCAGTGTTTTTGCTTCAGTTCTTTAAAAAACGCAAAGCTCTGTCATACAGTATAGATGATCTTTGACCAGTGTTTTTGCTTTAGTTCTTAAAAAACTGCAAACTTTCTGTCATATAAAGGATCATTGACCAGTGTTTTTGCTTTATTTCTTTAAAAACCGCAAAGCTCCGTCATATAGATGATCATTGACCTGTGTTTTTGCTTTAGTTGTTTACAAACTGCCAACGTTCTGTCATATAGAAGATTGTTGACCAGTGTTTTTGCTTTAGTTTTTTAAAAACCGCAAAGCTCTGTCATAAAGAGGATCTTTGACCAGTGTTTTTGCCTTAGTTCTTTAAAAACTGCAAAGCTCTGTCATATAGAGGATCTTTGACCAGTGTGTTTGCTTTATTTAACAACTGCAAACACTTTGTCATATAGAGGATCTTTGACCAGTGTGTTTGCTTTAGTTCTTTAAAAAATGCAAAGCTCTGTCATATAGAGGATCTTTGACCTGTGTTTTTGCTTAAGTTGTTTAAAAACTGCCAATGTTCTGTCATATAGAAGATTTTTGACCAGTGTTTTTGCTTTAGTTCTTTAAAAAACGCAAAGCTCTGTCATACAGTATAGAGGATCTTTGACCAGAGTTTTTGCTTTAGTTCTTAAAAAACTGCAAACTTTCTGTCATATAAAGGATCATTGAACAGTGTTTTTGCTTTAGTTGTTTACAAACCGCAAAGCTCTGTCATATAGATGATCATTGACCTGTGTTTTTGCTTTAGTTGTTTACAAACTGCCTACGTTCTGTCATATAGAAGATTGTTGACCAGTGTTTTTGCTTTAGTTCTTTAAAAACTGCAAACTTTCTGTCAAATAAAGGATCATTGACCAGTGTTTTTGCTTTATTTCTTTAAAAAACGCAAAGCTCTGTCATATAGAGGATCTTTGACCTGTGTTTTTGCTTTAGTTGTTTAAAAACTGCCAACGTTTTGTCATATAGAAGAATGTTGACCAGTGTTTTTGCTTTAGTTCTTTAAAAACCGC
>NC_084619.1:59304230-59309230 GCF_033978795.1 Nerophis ophidion | reverse complement strand
AAATAAATTAAGAAAATAACAAAAAATTAAGAACTATTAATTTCCATCTGCCTGTGCTCACCGTCACAAAAAGCGGCGGGTAGAAGCTGAAAAGATGATTGTTGTTATTATTTTGTCAGCCGGATAGTTGTCCCGCGTGTAGAAGTCATCACTAACTGCTCCATGACTGAGCGCCCATCCTACGCCTTAAAGTATTCAGGGAAAACACAGCAGCAGTACTAATCCCTTCCTGACTGGAAAATGAATAATTTAAGTACTTACCATGAATTTTACGATGACCGTTCCTTCAATACAGTCCAAAAAACTTTATTTGACCCTGTAAACTCTACATTTAATCTACATTTACTGGAAATGTAATCCACGTGTACAGTAAATTTACTGTAAATTACTATATTTAATCTTCATTTTACAAGTAACAGACACCTTCATATCAATATGTAATATGTGCAATATACACAATGCGAGTATACATATATATATATATATATACATATATATATATATATATATATATATATATATATATGTAACAAACATCTTCATAGCAATGTGTAATATGTACAATATACACACTGCAAGTATATATATATATATATATTTATATATATATATATATATACATACATAAGTGTCTGTTACTACACTATATAAATATATATATATATATATATATATATGTATTCGTATATATATATATATATATATATATATATATATATATGTATAGTGTAGTAACAGACACCTTCATAACAATATGTAATATGTATAATATACACACTGCAAGTATATATATATATATATATATACATATATATATACATATATATATACATATATACACATTATATATATATATATATATATATATATATATATATATATATATATATATATATATATATATGTGAAGTGAAGTGAATTATATTTATATAGCACTTTTCTCGAGTGACTCAAAGCGCTTTACATAGTGAAACCCAATGTCTAAGTCACATTTAAACCAGTGTGGGTGGCACTAAGAGCCGGTGGGTAAAGTGTCTTGCCCAAGGACACAACGGCAGTGACTAGGATGGTGGAAGCGGGAATCGAACCTGCAACCCTCAAGTTGCTGGCACGGCCACTCAACCAACCGAGCTATGACGCCTCATATAAATAAAGATATATATATATATATATATATATATATATATATATATATATATATATATATATATATATATATATATATATATATATATATATATATATATATGTATATGTATACATGCATACATATGCGAGTGTGTTGTAACTATGGCAGATTTGGTAACAGACAACAAAAAGGACTATTTTGGGACCAAAGAAGATTCACAACTGTATACTTTTGAAGCTGAACATACTGAGGAAGAACTACTTCCAATAGAAGGGAGCACGAAAGAAGAGTGAGACGTTGGAGCAGACAGAAGCCGAGAGAGTGAGGTGAAAGTTACTTTGGCGCTATAAATGTTGAATTAGGAGTCAAGCTATTTTGACATAAATGGAGTGCTTACCCATATAAATCATCAAAAACATCCCCAGCCAGTTGGACCAAACAGCCAAGTTAGTTTATATTGATCATGATACGTGCAGCATGACATGCGTGCTGGAAAAAAAGTTCCTCAGTGTTCGCTATTACAAAAACAATGGTGTACACTTTGGTTATTATGCAGGTTTCAGAACATAAATGAAGTACTGTTGACGGTTTTTGAATGCATTTTAAAATTATTTAGAGGTAGAATTGATTGCTAACATTAGCTGCATTGCTAGCCTTCAAGAACGAGATTATTTTTACTTGTTAGAATGCAAAGAACAACAACATTTTGTCTACTTGTGTCTCATCATGATTGTGAAAAATAAGCAAAATTGCCCAATAAGTGCAGTTCCCCTTTAAATAGTACATCCATCCATCCATCCATCCATTTATTCCCTTTAATATATGTAATAAAATTAAAGCATTGTTTAGTTGTTTTTTTCAATGACGGTGCAAGTTTGACTCTGGAACAGACCATTTCTATACACATGATCTCCCATGGGGAAACCATACCAATGTTCTTATGCGCGGCGATGACTATGATCGATCATATCAACAATGTTGTCGGTTGCAGTTTTTTGAACAAAACCAGATATGCGGTCTGCTTACGTCTCCAGATTGATTTATTTTTTTGCTTAGGTTTTTTGGGGGGGAAAAGGAGGAAAGAAGAATAGGAAAAAGGAGGATTGATGATGGAGAGTGGATGAAGGTCAGATGAGATTGTTTGATAAAATGAAAAAAGAAGAGATGGGGAGATGGTGGTGGTCACACACACACACACACACACACACACACACACACACACACACACACGTTCTTGTATTTCATACCTTCTTGAGACCTGTAAAGAATCCTACCTCTTTAGGACCACCCTTTCTAGCTATATAAAGAAGTGTATTTATAACATTAATAATATATACATACTATGCAAATATAAAAATGCTTGTTGTGAAAAATTGGTTGGAATTTCACACAAAAAACCTTAGCATTTTGGGAGTTATAATAAAAGTTGTCATTTTATTCAACGCAAGTCAAAATGTTACAAGAAAAACTGAACATTTGTGCAATATTATGATAAAAGTCTGAATTTTACTCAATAACAGTTGCAATTTTGGAAGAAAAGCTCAAAATGTTGGCAATTTTATGAAATTAATCGCAATTTTACCCGCTAAAAGTCACAATTTTATAAGAAAACTTAAAAATGTTGGCAATATTATAATATTTTTTGGAATTTCACTTGGCAAAATTATGACAGAAGTCAGAATTTTACTCAAGAAATGTCAGTATTTTACCAAAACAACAAAAAAAGGGCAATATTGTGATAAAATGTTATATGACAAGTGTCCACGTTTTGCATTAAAAAATAATATTTCTTACATAAAAAGTAACAATTTTACGAGAAAGTATTGCAATATTACACAAACTCAAAGAATATGAGAAATGTTTCCCAAATTTATAAAAAAAAGTCGACATTGTGCGAAAAAGACTGCTTTTAGTTAGTTTTTATTCGTATTTACAATTTTTTGTTTGTAATTATTTTTGTAATCTTTATTATTTACTTCAAGTTATTACAGTATGTCTCTATTTCCATATTTTATTCATTTTTTTAAATACATTTTGGCCAAAGGGGACGCATTTCAATGTCGTACATTTGTTATTTCATATGTTGACCAAAGGTGAGCAATTCTAAAACCACAGACACACAGTCAATTAGAAAAATCTTTCCTTCTTGGGACCACCCTCATTTTGATAGATTTCCCCACCAGGGGGTGCTAATAAGACATTCTCTATTAGATGCAATGCTTTTCCGTTTTGGGACCATGATTTATGTCCTCACTTGTTCACACCTCCTCATGTGGACAGTACTTTTCTTTGTTGATGTTTCAAGAAGGGTAGAAATACAAGAACACACACACACACACACACACACACACACACGCACGCGCACACACACACACACGTCCTCCATAGGGGACGAGAGCAACCTTGAGTCAGAGGGACTGTATAGACCCTAATCTCCCACTAAAGTCCGTCCATCTACTCACCTTCTGTATGCCGTCCTCCCTGGCAGGCGTGTACACCATGGCCGTGTCCGAGGACAAGGTGGAGGGGGAGGAGGTGGGACGCCTCAAGGCCAAGGACCCCGACATGGGAGACAACGGGATGGTCAACTACCGCCTGACGGACGGCGACGGCCTGGGAATGTTCGACCTGACCACGGACTCTGAGACCAGGGAGGCCGTCATCAAGCTGAAGAAGGTAAAGCAAAAATGTCAGCGGTATATAAGCCACACCCACTGATATAAATTATTTCCATATATAAGCCGTACCTGACTGTAAGACGCAGATATATGTGTTGTGAAATCAGGGATTTACGCAGAAATATTTTCTAAATATTACGGTGCTTGTTACATGGCAGGTAAAACGGCTGATCAAACAAAATAGAAGTCGTCGTCATGGACCCACTAGATGCACAAGCTAGCTATCCAATAAGCAAAACAGACTGACATTTTGGTGAATTTATGAAACTGAAACTGCTATAAATGCAGGGAGGAGTTGACGGTACAGACACAAGGGGGGGCTCTAAGATTTATCATATATATATATATATATATATATATATATATATATATATATATATATATATATATATATATATATATATATATATATATATTTATATAATAATCAAACAATAATAATATAAAAACAAGGAGAAATGGAGTGTGACAAAATCCAAGGTTATGTGAAGCAGTTAGCTGTTGAGTGTTACCGGGAGGTGTTGTTCCAAATGCTGAAGTCCAAGAGGGAGAGGCTGATCTAGAAAGTACGTGCGACAGTTGAAAGATCTTTGCATGCGTTTTAATGACAACTATTTGCTTTAAGGCCGTCAGCAAAGAAAATTCAGCACCGTTTAGTAAACTGCAGGGTGCAAAAAATTATAAATTATACAATTATAAATTATTATCATTGTAATTATGTATAATTACATATAAATCATATACTTATTATACTTAAATTACATTATTTATTTTGTACATAATTATTTTTGTATTTATTAATAAAAATTATCACAGTATTATTATGTGGTTGTAATATATATTTTTTAATACTTTTATATAAAATTGTCAAAAATATTAGTTGTTACTTTTCCTGTCCATGAGCAGCGACCGGAGGTTTGAGTGTTCCGGTCGGCAGGACCTGGTGAGGGAAACGAGTGCACGGATTTTAAAAAAAGCAAGGAGAATAAAAACACGCGAGGACATGTTGGTCCTCACAAGGATGAAGAACATTAGGTTCTTACGGCACCAATTGTACTTGTTTCACCTTCTCTTTTTGGCGTTTCAGTCAGTTCATACCATGTGGCGTCACTTTTCTATAAAGTTGTCCACAGTGTGACCATCTTCAGCCTGCAGCTCACTTAAAATTCACATATATATAATATATATGTATA
>NC_084619.1:59279230-59301730 GCF_033978795.1 Nerophis ophidion | reverse complement strand
CTCTTTGAAATCAGCATCGGGAGAAGCCTTCGCTAATCTCTATTCTCCTTCTCACAGCAGCATGAGCTTTAATCAACCATTCTCTTTCAACTGTGTCCTGACCAAAGCACTTTGCAGAATATTAAGGAGCGGTGTGTGTGTATGTGTGTGTGTGTGTGTGTGTGTGTGCGTGTGTGTGTGTGTGTTCTGGCAATGCTGACTTAATGGGGACATCACTCTGTTTACACAGTCACCTTTAGGGGACTTCTGACGGTATGGGGACCAAATAAAACAGATCTCCTAAAGGGGAACCTTTTTAAATGATAGTCAGATCCATTCTGAAGATGCCTAAGTGATCTTTAAGCTTTGGCCTATAAAACATATTTACTGGTTAATTTAGTAGTTGCGTGCAAATTTGTGTGAATTATGCAAAATTATTTAAATTTGGTCCCCATGAACCATATTAACTCTTTTTCCCGTGGGTCCCCAGTAAGTATGATCAGCACATTACTTCATCAATCCAGAGATTTAAAGACGTGTAAGAGCTAACTGGGCAGTGGTTATTTTACCAAAACGTTTTTATGCCTGCACAACCTGTAGAAAGGGTGGTCCCCACAAGTCACCAACAACTTAGTCCGCCTTCCAAATGATAACCAGTTTGTTTGTGTGTGTGTGTGTGTGTGTGTGTGTGTGTGTGTGTGTGTGTGTGTGTGTGTGTGTGTGTGTGTGTGTGTGCGCGCGTGCGTGTGTGCGTGCGAGGGGCCGTTAGGGACATTATTCAGAATTACCTCTTACATACACTACTGAAATGCTCTTACATACACTACTGAAATGCTCTCACATACACTACTGAAATGCTCTCACATACACTACTGAAATGCTCTTACATACAATACTGAAATGCTCTCACATACACTACTGAAATGCTCTCACATACACTACTGAAATGCTCTTACATACACTACTGAAATGCTCTCACATACACTGGTAAGATCCTCTCACACACACTGGTAAGATGTTCTTATACATATAACTGAAATCCTTGCACACATAATACTAAAATTGTTGTCTCTCAAACGCAATTGGTGTGTGTGTGTGTGCATGAGAGTAAAACATTTTAGTTGTTTATGTGAGAGCATTTCAGTAGTGTATGTAAGAGGTAATTCTGAATAATGTCCCTTACGGCCCCTCATACGTGCGTGCGTGCCTGCGTGTGTGTGTACACGTGCACCTTTCAGTGAATATTATTGCCAAGGTGTGGATGAGTGACGCGTGTGGAAAGAAGGAGGTCATATGCTACACGTTAACTCGCCGCTTGTTGGACACCTTTGATGGCGGCGCGGTGGGGTGGCGCCAAAGTTGAGCGCCGTGACGCTGACAAGACATTTAGACAGAAGCGTCACTTTTGTAGTCGGACTTGGTTACCTTTGGCTTGATGTTGGCTAGACCCGCGTTCCTTGACCATAGGGCCACGGTCAATTGTTGGGCTGCCTAAAAAAAATAATAATAATGTTTCTCAGATGTGATACCCGGTTGTAATACAGTTTCCCACCACTTGTGGCAGTAATGACGACATCAAACAAACAGAAGAAGTCTGAAGCTAAAGTTATTATTATTATTTAGGGATCCAAAAGAGTTCCATTCATAAAAGTGTTAAAAAGAAACAACTTAAGATTAGTAGTATTATTTTACTTTCAACACTTAAGTCTAAATAGCAACTTCCGATCGTTTAGCTGATTTTAAGTTATAATATTTTTTAAGGGATTTTTGTGTTGTTGTTTTTTGCCCTTTTTGTCATAGACAACTGAGTTGTTTTTTTTATTTGTCAAACAGAAAATAAGACTTTTTTTTCAAAATAAAATATTTCAAAGCCTTGAATATGTCAATAATTCATAACAACATTGATTTTGATTCATTATTATGTTTGAGCAATGACAGTTTTATAGAAAAAAAACAGTTGTGTGTTTTTTGAGTCAACATTTGATCTTTTTTCTCGTTACATTTCACCCGTTTGGTCTTTTATTTTACGTTTTGATCGGGTCTTCTCTCTGCAGCGCGTGGACTTTGAGACTAAGAGGTCGTACTCCCTGAGAGTGGAGGGCTTCAACCTGCACGTGGACCCCCAGTATCTGGCCTGGGGCCCCTACAAGGATGTGGCCACCGTCAAGGTGTGTGGGACATGGCATACTTCCTGTAACAAATGCAACTGGAACTTTCAAGTTTAAAAAAAAAATAAACGTGGTAGCATTTTCCAATTTACAGTAAAAAAAAAATTAAAAAAATACAAATAAAATCACTTTAAAATATTACAGGATAAAACTGGCAGCTCAGTCGCTACAATTTAAATAACTGTTAAAAAACACATTAACATACGTAAATTTTACATTTAAAAAAATGGTAGCACAGTCTTTACGATTTTTACCGTAAAAATAAAAAGGGGCAGTGTTTAACATTCACAGAAAATAACTGTAAAAAAAAACAAAAAAACACTAAAATCAGTACATTTTACAGTTAAAAAACGGCAGATCAGTCAATACGATTTTACTGTAAAAATAAAAGTGGTAGGATTTTTCAATTTACGGTAAAAAACTGTAAAACAAAACAAAATCACTGTAAAATATTACTGGAGAAAACTGGCAGCTCAGTCGCAACGATTTTACTGTAAAAATAAGTAGCACAATAAATAACTGGTAAAAAAAAAACACATTAACATACGTACATTTTACAGTCAAAAAGTGGCAGCTCAGTCTTTACGATTTTTACCATAAAAATAAAAGTGGCACTGTTTAACATTCACAGAAAATAACTGTAAAAAAAAAACAAAAAAAACACAAACATCAGTACATTTTACAGTTAAAAAATGGCAGCTCAGTCATTACGATATTACTGTAAAAATAAAAGCAGTAGGATTTTTCAATTTACAATAAAAAACTATTAAAAAATACTGTAAAGTATTACAGAAGAAAACTGGTAGCTCAGTCGCTACGATTTTACTGTAAAAAAATAAGTGGCACTGCTTCGCCATTTACAGTAAATAACTGTTAAAAAAAGACATTGACATACATACATTTTACAGTAAGAAAAAAATGGTAACTCAGTCGTTACGATTTTTACCGTAAAAATAAAAGTGGCAATGTTTAACGTTCACAGAAAATATTTGTAAAAAAATAACAACCCACTAACATCGGTACATTTTACAGTTAAAAACAGCAGCTCAGTCGTTACGATGTTACTGTAAAAATAAAAGTGGTAGGGTTTTTCAATTTACAGTAAATAACTAAAAAAAAAAACACTGACATACGTACATTTTACAGTTTCAAAAAATGACAGCTCAGTCGCTACAGTGGCCCTGTTTCACCATTTACAGTAAATAACTGCATTAAAATAACAGTGACATATGTACATTTTACAGTTAAAATATGGCAGCTAGATCATTATGATTTTACTGTAAAAATACAATTGGTAGTGTTTTTCAATTCACAGTAAATACCTGTAAAAAAAAAAATCACGGTAAAATATTACAGTAGAAAATTGGCGGTTTAGTCGCCAGAAATTTATGGTTAAAATAAAGTGGTACTGTTTTACCATTTACAGTAAATAACTGTAAAAAAAAACAAAAAACAAAAAAAACAAAGCACTAACATACGTAAATTTTACAGTAAAAAAATGGCAGCTATGTCGCTATGATTTTCACCATAAAAATAAAAGTGGTACTGTTTTACCATTTACCGTAAATAATTGCCAAATAATACACTGGCATACGTAAATTTTACAGTAAAAAAATTGCAGCGTAGTCTCTACGGTTTTACTGTAAAAAAAAATAAAGGGCCACTGTTTTACCATTTACAGTAAATACCTGTAAAAAAAACAAAAACAAAACAAAGCACTAACAAACGTACATTTTACAGTAAAATAATGTCAGCTCCGTCGCTGCAATTTTTACCGTAAAAATAAAAGTGACACTGATTTACCATTTACAGTAAATAACTGTATAATAATACACTGACATACGGAAATACAAATATTTAATTTAAAAAAATAAAAGTTTTACCATTTACAGTAAAATAACTGTAAAAAACAAACAAAAACACTGACATAAGTATTTTTTACAGTAAAAAAACTGGCAGCTCATTTACTTGAATTTTACTGTAAAACTAAAGGTGGTAGCGTTATTCAATTTAAATTTGCCTTTAAGTACTTTTAAAATTTACAGTAATTCATTGTAAAAACAAAAATGGTAGATATTAAGGTAAAAATGGCACCTGAGTCACCGAAAAACACCACTAAAATTGTCCTGTTGACTAAAAGTGGTAGCATTTTTTATTTATTTACATTACTTCTGTAATGTAAATAAATTATATCGTGTAAAGATACTGCTCAATTGTTTAAATTTTTCTGTTAAAAAAAGTGGCAGTGTCTTTTAATTTACAGTAATTCACTGTGAAAACCAAAATTGGTATATTTTAAAGTAAAAAAAAAAAGTGTAGCTCAGTTCCAAGGATTTTACTACACAAATAAAAGTGGTAGCATTTTTTCCATTTACAGTAATTCACTGTAAAACAAAAACACTGATCATAGATTTCACGGTAAAAAAAAAATAGACTGGCAGCTCAGTCACTCATATTTTACTGTTAAAACAAAAGTGATAGAGTTTTTAATGTTGGCAGATATCTGTGGAGGACGCCGACGAGCCTCCGGTCTTCGTGGCGCCCTCGTACACCTTCGAGGTGGAGGAGAACGCCCCTGGGGGGACCCAAGTGGGTCGGGTCCACGCCAAGGACACGGACGTGGCCAACAACCCAGTCAGGTAACACACACAAACACACGTACACACACACACACACACACACACACACACACACGAACACTTTCTCCTGTGGAGCCGTACTAAAGTTGGTGCCCTGGTCCCAGGTACATGATCCCTCGCTACACGGACGTGGAACAGTTCTTCAGCATCAACGCAGAGGACGGCATGATCACCACCACCAGACCTCTGGACCGGGAGGCCCAGGCCTGGCACAACATCTCTGTGTCAGCCACGGAGATAGGTGAGACCCCCAGCGCCTTTTGGACCTTAGACCAGAGACCTTACATCGGGGACCTTAGAACGCCGTCTTTACACTGCCGAACTCAGAACAGCGACCTTACACCAGGGACCCTAAACCGGGGACCTTAGAACCGCGAGCTTGGACCTTTAACCGGGGACCTTAGACCGCCGACCTTGGATCCAAGACCCTATACTGCAGACCTTAGACCACTGACCTTAAATGGCGAACTTAGTCCGCCGACCGTAGACGGCCGACTTTAAACTGGGGACCTTAGATTAGCGGCCTTAGACCGCCGATCCATACACTGTTGACCTTAGACGCCGAACTTATACTCTGAACTTAGACCATCGACCTTAGACCGCCGACCTTAGACGCTGAACTTAGACTGCCTGAGCCTGTCAACCTTAGACGGCCGCCCTTAGACAGCCGACCTGAGACCCGTGACCTTAAACCGCAGACCTTAGACCGCCGACCCAAGACAACAAACTTAGATCACTGACCTTACATTGATGACCTTAGACCGCCGACCTTAGATGATGAACTTAGACCGTCGACCTTAGACTGCCGACCTTAGACTGTTGACCTTAGACATCAACCTTAGACGCTGAACCTAGACCGTCGACCTGAGCCCGTCAACCTTAGACTGCCACCCTTACACCGCCAACTTTAGACCATAGACCTGAGCCTCATGACCTTAAACCGTTGACCTTAAACCGCCGACCTAAGAGACCAAACTTAGACAACTGACCTTAGATTGATGACTTTAGACCGCTGACTTTAGATGCTGAACTCAGACCGTTGATCTTAGACGCTGACCTTAGACCGCCAACCTGAGACTCGTGACCTTATACCGCTGACCTAAGACGTCAAACTTAGACCACTGACCTTAGACTGTTGACATTAGACCGCCAACCTTAGATGCGAAACTTAGACCGCCAACTTCAGACCGCCTACCTGAGACCCGTGAACTTAAACTGCTGACCTTATACCGCCGACCTAAGATGCCAATCTTAAACCGCTGACCCTAGATGCCGAACTTAGACCGTCAACCTTAGATCACCAACCTGAGACCCGTGACCTTAAACCACTGACCTTAGACCGCCGACCTAAGACATTGAACTTAGACCACTGACCTTAGACTGTTGACCTTAAACCGCCAACCTTAGACAAAAAACTTAGACCGTCAACCCTAGACCGCGTACCTGAGACCCATGACCTTACACCGATGACCTTAGACCGCCGACCTAAGATGCCAAACTTAGACCACTGACCTTAGACCGCTGACCTTAGACCGCCGACCGTACACTGTTGACTTTAGACGCCAAACTTAGACCGTCGACCTTACACCGCCATCTTAGACCCGTGACCTTAAAACGCTAACCTCAAACCGCCGAACTTAGACCACTGACCTTACACTGTTGACCTTAGACCGCCAACCTAAGACGCCAAACCTAGACCACTGACCTTAGATTGATGACCTTAGACCGCTGACCTTAGACTGTTGACCTTAAACCGCCAACCGTAGACGCCAAACTTAGACCACCGACCTTAGACTGTTGACTTTGGACTGCCGACCTTAGACTGCCGACCTTAGACCACCGACCTTAGACCGTTGACCTTAGACCACTGACCTTAGACGCTGAACTTACACCACAAATCTTAGACCACAGACCTAACACAAGCGGTCTAAGGACTTCCGACCTTAGACAGGGGCCATACCAACCTTTCCACCAGGGGCCACATCCCGAATAGTCCCAGCCTGTGGGGGCCGTTTGATGTTTTATTTAGTGTCAGAACACGACTGTGCATTAAGAAAGTGTCTTATCACTTTAATGAGCGTGTGGCACACTCACTAGCTGTACTGACACTGCACTGATACGGTTAGTAGTTTGTCATGCTATATTTTTACAGTGAATTACTATAACTGGATAAATAGTATACATTTTATTGTTTCAGCAAAATCCTGGTGACAGAGCTGCCAGTTGTTTTTACAGTAAGTTACTGTAAATTGAAATACGCTACCACAAATATATTTACGGTAAATCTTTGGCAACTGAGCTGCCAGTTTTTACGTCGAAGTGTTTATTTATTTATTTTTTTTGGAGTCAATTTCTTTATTGGCTTTGAAAATTGCAAAATTACCTAGAGGTACCTTGACTGGGTGGGCTCTCAGTGCTGCTGGAGTGATCGCCAATTGCCAAAGTGCCAAGGGCAGCATGGTGCTGTTGGATTTTCAGTGAAAAAATTAAATAAATACATACAAAAAAAAATATTTAAAAAAAGAATAAAAGTATAAAAATAAAACAAATTAGTAAAATGTTTTACAAAAAAAAATAAAAAATAAAAAATAAATAAATGAAAACTAAAACAATTTAAGAAACATTAAAAAATAAAAATAATAAGATAAAATTGTTAAAAAATAAAATAAACTAAAATATATTTGTTTTAAATTAAATACATTTAATTAAAAAAAAAAGGGATTGTCAGTTAGTGGCAAAATAGTAACGTATTTTTACAGTAAAATTCTGGCGATTAAACTGCATGATTTTGTACCGTAAAATGTATTATTTATTTTATATTTATTATATAATTTATTTTACTATTTAATTCATTTGTCCGGTGTGGGAACCTTCAAAGCACGCCTGAAGTGCCACCACGTGGACGGGCGCGTAGCTCGAAATAAAATACGCCGCTCGCCACAAACGCTAACGGTGCGGAAAAGGAACGAAAGCTGACTCGACGGGGTCCCCCCCCTCACAGGCAACACCACCCCTGCCCTGGCCCCTCCCGCCCTCCGGTTGCAAGCGAGCCACTAGGGGCCCCACCCAGGCTCTCCCCGCCAAGCGCCGTGCGGTTTCCCTCACAGGCGCACTTGACGCCAGATGGCCAGATGGAAACAGGCTCCCAGCCCGCAGAGTCGAGAGCGAGGCAGGCAACTCTGACCACTAACGGGCCCCGGGGAAGCTAAGTAGAGGCCTCATAATGACGGGGTGGGGAAACCAAAAAATAAATAAAATAAAAAAACAGAGCTGTAGTTTCCGTTCCTAAAAAAAACGGTGATACAGAATAAAAAAAATATTTTAACTCTTTAGTGATCAAACGACACAACGTAGCTCAGACCTACTTCCTGTTCCTGTCTACGGGGCTAACCCTTCTGGGTAATGTAGTATATAAACATGTACTTCCCAGTTGGCATGTATTCATATATTTATTTAACATGTATTGATCCCGGGTAAGACAATTAAGCACATATTTTCATATACATGTTAGAGATGTTGAGGTGTGATGATAATCTCTCATCGTCATTAGCGCCATAGATGGCCCCCACAACAGTTCACAAATGCTTTTAACGTGTTGGGACAATAATCACTCAAAGTGTTTACAAAGCACAAGGAAGAAGAATCTAAATGAAAACTTGAAAATCCGCAATTCCGCGAGGGACTGCATGTGAATGGCGCCGATACCCATGAGTCAAACTGAAATGCTAACTTTAGCATGCCGACACATGCAACGCAACATGATTTCTAGAAGAACAACATTAGTTAAAATGCAGGCATATTATGTTAGTATGCTAAGTTAGCATACATTCAACATTAGATAACATTCTAGCATAAAATGTTAGCATGCTAACAAAGAATGAGTTAGCATACTTCTTAGATGGGGCAAAATATCAAAAAACAGGATTTCTAGGACATTATTTAAAATGCAGGCATTTTATGTTAGTATGCTAACTTAGCATAGTTCTAAGATGATGCCAAGTATCAAAAAGAAAATTTTTAGGTTTAATTTGTTACATAAACACAATTAGCTAAAATACTAGCGTAAAACTTTAGCATATAAATATTAGCATGTTAACAATGGCGTGCCAATAATCCAAAATCCAAGCATTGTAGGTGTAAACATACACAATTTGTAAAAATGCTAGCATAAAAATGTCAGTATGCTAACATAGGATGAGTTAGCATTCATCTAAGATGGGGCAAAGGATCAAAAAACATGATTTTTACAGTAAAAAAAATTACTTAAAATGCAGGCATATGATGTTACTATGTTAAGTTAGCATACTTCTAAGGTAGCGTCAAGTGTCCCAATTTGTTTTTAGGTTCAAACAAACAAAATTAGCTAAAATACAAGCATAAAACTTTAGCATACAAACGTTAGCTTGTTAACATTGACAGCAAGGGGTTGCTGGGAAACTGTCCTAAAAGTGTTCACTCGATAGATTCTCACGCATGACTAGTGTGTGTGTGTGTGTGTGTGTGTGCGTGTTCTGGCAATGCTGACTTAATGGGGACATCGCTCAGTTTACACACCTTTAGGGGACCTCTGACGATATGGGGACCAAAAAAAGCAGGTCCGCTAAAGGGAAACCTTTTTAAATGATAGTCAGAACCATTCTGAAGATGCCTAAGCAATTTTTGAAAGTGTTCGTGATCCCCATGAACCATATTAACTCTTTTTCCCCAGGGTCCCCAGTAAGTATGATCAGCTCATTACTTCATCAATCCAGAGATTTAAAGACATGTATGAGCTAACTGGGCAGTGGCCATTTTACCTATTTTTTAAATGCCTCCACAACCTGTAGAAAGGGTGGTCCCCACAAGTCACGATCAACAACTTGTAGAAAGGGTGGTCCCCACAAGTACTGAACAACAACTTGGTCCCCATTTCAAATGATAACCAGATTGTGTGTGTGTGTGTGTGTGTGCGTGTGCGTGTGTGTGTGTGTGTGTGTGTGTGTGTGTGTGTGTGTGTGTGTGTGTGTGTGTGTGTGTGTGTGTGTGTGTGTGTGTGTGTGTGTGTGTGTGTTCTGTAACGCTGACTTAATGGGGAAATCGCTCTGTTTACACAGTCAGACCTTTAGGGGACCTCTGACGGTATAGGGACAAAAAAACAGGTCCCCTAAAGAGAAACCTTTTTAAATAACGGTCGGATCCATTCTGAAGATGCCTAAGTGATTTTTAAAACATTTTTGCGATCCCCATGAACCATAATAAATATTTTTCCTCAGGGTCCCCAGTATGTATGATCAGCACATTACTTCATCAATCCAGAGATTTAAAGACGTGTATGAGCTAACTGGGCAATAGAAAGGGTGGTCCCCACAAGTCATGATCTACAACTTGGTCCCCATTCCAAATGATAACCTGTGTGTGTGTGTGTGTGTGTGTGTGTGTGTGTGTGTGTGTGTGTGTGTGTGTGTGTGTGTGTGTGTGTGCGTGCGTGCGTGCGTGCGTGTGTGTGTGTGTGCGTGTGTGTGTGTGTGTGTGTGTTCTGACTTAATGGGGACCCTCACTCTGTCTACACAGTCACCTTCAGGGGACTTCTGACGGTATGGGGACCAAAAAAAACCAGGTCTCCCAAAGGGAAACTTTTTTAAATGATAGTCAGATCCATTCTGAAGATGCCTAAGTGATTTTTGAAAGTTTTTGTGATCCCCATGAACCATATTAACTATTTTTCCCCAGGGTCCCCACTAAGTATAATCAGCACATTACTTCATCAATCCAGAGATTTAAAGATGTGTATGAGCTAACTGGGCAGTAGAAACGGTGGTCCCCACAAGTCATGATCAACAACTTGGTCCCCATTCCAAATGATAACCAGTGTGTGTGTGTGTGTGTGTGTGTGTGTAGGAGGACACCACCAAGACACAAAAGTGCGCGTCAACATTGTGGTGAAAGACAAAAATGACAACGCCCCAGAGTTCGCAACCAACAATGAAGTCCTCATGTGTGAAAATGTGACGCCGGGAAAGGTAAGTGGGCGTGTTTTTACGTGTGCGTGTGTGTGTGTGCGTGTGTGTGCGTGTGCACATTGAACACGTGCACCTCCTTGCAGGTGATCGAGACCATCAGCGCGGTGGACAAGGACGAGATGGCGCACAGACAACACTTCACCTTCAGCCTGGCTCCAGAGGTTGCCCACAACCACAACTTCTCCTTGAAAGACAACAGAGGTGGGCGGAGTCGGCATAGTTTTAAATTGGTGCCGTGATTTTTAGATTCAAACGAACACCATTAGCTAAAATGCGTTAGCAAGTAAACTTTAGCATGCCATCGTAGACGTTAACATTCTCACAAAGCGGTGCTAATTATCAAAATCAAGTGTAAACATTAGAAAAAAACTATAGCATAAAATGGTAGCATGTTGACGTTAGCATGCTAATATTAGCATGCTAGCGTAGAATGAGTTAGCATACTTCTTAGATGGGGCCAAGTATCAAAAATGTCACTTGTGCAACCACGCCGTGTGCTAACACTTAACGTCACCCTGAAGCTAGTTTTTCTGACAAAACAAAGCACGTCTATATACATAATTCGAAAAATACTCCAGCTCAGAAACTTAAAATAAATCATGCTTTTATTTTCTCATAGTAGAATGTTGAGGCCTTATTTGATGCAGCAGGCACTTTAAAAAGCAGCCGTCAGCGCTATAAACTAAAAAGATACACAGAACAACCCCAAAAAAAATAATTATTACACTTAATAGTACCCAGATTAGAATGTTTGTGTCAACGCGAGTGAAAACAAATATAAATTTTTCACTCTCGTTGTCTATTTCCGCTGCTCAAATTCATTGTGTCTTGCCATGCAGAGTAGACAGTATCTCCGAGATGTTGTCCAGTTTGCGATGAAGTACGAAATCGTCTTCTTATTCTTCTTCCAAATTGTCGATGCACCTTTTTCTTACATCCCTGGCATCTTTTTGGAGGATTGAACTTGACAAAAAGCGGCACAAAGCACGTCCACGCCTGCCGCATTAATTGCATGGCGGTCTCGCATCCTATGATGGAGTTAAAGCACTGCTTCAAAGCAGGAGAGCGGCGGCCAGGATAGAGAGCAGGATGTTGTGAGCAAGAATTTAGTGTGGCCGTGACGAAAGAGAGGATGTGGCGGCGGTGGCGAGCGTTGGCAGGACGCTGTGAGCAACAGATGACACTCAGGAGGAAGATGCTGCTTTTTTTCATCTCGAATAGATTTTGTTTTGTTTCGCTTCCAAGCGGCTTTTTTCTTCAGCTGCTTGCCAAACATGAAACATCCACAGAGATTAGCAGAGGAAATAAAGTGCAAGTCGCTTTAAATCATAACAAAGTACTAGTTTGCTGCTGACAGTTACTTGTTTATGTATTCTTTCTACTGTAGTACTGTATGTCTACATATATACATATATACAAATATATATATATATATATATATATATATATATATATATAGATACATATATACATATACATATAGTATATTCCGCATATATATATATATATATATATATATATAGTATATATATATATAGTATATTCCGCATATATATATATATATATATATATATATATACACAGTATATTCCGATATATATAGCTGTTTTCAATTAGATATATATATATATATATATATATATATATATATATATATATATATATATATATATATATATATATATGTATATATGTGTATATATATATATATATATATATATACTGTATATATATATATATATATATATATAGCCAAATATACGTTAAGGGAGCAAAATCCCCTGATGAGCAGGGAAAATTTCGAATAATATTTTTCCTGCATATATGTATATGTCATGTCTGTTGATCATGTTTCTGTTTGGCCATGTGATTTTTGTTTTTTGGTCACTCAGTTCCTGCTTTTTCACTCTCGTTTTGTCACCATAGCAACCATTAGCTTCACCTGTGTCACATTTGGAGTCCGCACCTGTTTCCACTAATCATGTCATTTATTTAAACCGAAAGTTGCCAGGAAGTCAGCCTGGTGACTTTACCTCTGATACTGTCCATAGTTAGGCTTCTTGCCATGCCACCTAAGTTTTTGTTTTTTCATGCCACAGTTATCGAGTTTTGTTTCATCTTCATAGTTTCTGCCTTTGTGCAAGTTTTTGTATTATTAGCCAAGTTTTTGTACTTCCGCCTTGTGCGCGCCTTTTGTTCCTTTTTTTTTATATTAATAAATATTTCCTTACTTTCACGCCTTGCCCGCTCCAACTTTCCTTTGCATTCCAGGAAAACAACCCTCAAGTCCACGTTTTGACGATATATATATATATATATATATATATAATTATTATTATTATTATTTTTTTTTAATTAATCAATTCAGATTTAGGATGAATCACGATGATTGGTCCTCTCTAACGATGACCTTCACGTCCCAACAGACAGCACTGCCAGCGTCTACGTGCTGCGCAAAGGATTCAGCCGCCTGACGCAGGACGTCTACTTCCTGCCCGTGGAGATCGGCGACAACGGCGCCCCGGCTCTGAGCGCCACCAACACGCTGACCATCCGCGTGTGCTCGTGCGACGGCAAGGACACCATCTTGTCTTGCAACGTGGAGCCCTACGTGCTGCCCGCCGGCCTCAGCACGGGCGCGCTCATCGCCATCTTGGCCTGCATCGTCATTCTGCTGGGTCAGCACTTCCGGCGTTATTTGTCTTTCTTTACGCTTTTGCACAACACGCATGCTAATTCAACTCTCCGTCATCACGCCGGATAATTATTGTCATTTCCTGTGTTGGCGTGTGAGCAGCCATCGTGGTGTTGTTCGTGGCGCTGAGGCGGCAGAAGAAGGAGCCGCTGATCGTGTTCGAGGAGGAGGACATCCGCGAGAACATCATCACGTACGACGACGAGGGCGGCGGCGAGGAGGACACGGAGGCTTTCGACATCGCCACGCTGCAGGTAGAAATTGCATGATTGGCCGTGACGCATGTGCGTTCATTTTAGGCTGAAAGTAAAAATTGGACAATTTTTTTTCCTATCGACGTAACGGTCTTATTATGTTATTGCACAGTGGGAATAAATAGCTGATATTTATGTGTTTATTTCTACTTTGTAAAACCTATGGAGTATTTTTTTTATTATTGATTCATGTCTGAAAAGCAATTCTTATTTATTCTATTCTACTTTTTTTTTAAATAATAAAAAATTAAGAATTAAAAAGAAAAAAATTATAATCATGAACTGTTTGTTATTTTGTAAAAAAAAGCCCTTTTTACAAAAATAACACATTGCGAGAATCGTGTCGAGTCGATAATCGATTCTGAATCAAATCGTCACCCCAAGAATCGGACTCAGTTCTAATCGTGAACCCCTTGTCCAGATCTGCACAAAATGTTAATAACGTCAAAATTATGATAGTCAGACCAAAGTTATGGTTAACAACATGTTAATTACATGTTAATAACATGAAAGCAAAAAAGGTTAGCTTAAAAAAGTTGTTGGACCGAACATTTTTGCAACACAAACATAGCACAAACAAATGGAACATGTTTAGGGCGAATTTATACACACAAAAAACACACATACACACACATATATATATATATATATATATACATATATATATATATATATATATATATATATATATATATATATATATATATATATATATATATATATATATATATACATATATATATATACACACATGTATGTATATGTATATATATATATATATAAATACATGTATGTATATGTATATATATATATATATGTGTGTGTGTATATATAAACATACATGTGTGTATGTATATATATATGTATATATATATGCATATATATATATATATGAAGAGTTCATATTCAAAAGCAGATAAATCCATTTTGACCGATTCTGTATATTAACGGTTTTCTGCCTGCTGGTGTTGCCGGTACATGTACAAGCGTACAATGGTTTATTTAATATCAACATAAGCAAGTCATGAAAGCCTAAACTTTTAAGAAATGCTGATGTAATGAATGGCTTTCAAGTAAGAGTGTTTGATGTGGTTTTACGTCAAAAGCAGATATATCCAAATTATGATATGTCGCAAAAACAGATTTCTCCAAAATCGTTTTCTTTGCGGTCGTTATTTCGCATAATATTCAAGATAAAGATAGAGAGAAAAACAGAACGTGAAATTTATCGAAAGCCACATTTCAACGTAACAACTGTTCACATTTCTTTACTTCATTATTTAATAGTTTCGATCCCTTGGTACGTATAAATCTAGCTGTCCCTGCGAACATTGTTTTTTCGTACTTGCTAACCGGACATACTTTTTTGGAACTGTGACCTCACATATTTACCTTGTGCTTTTCAGCACAAAATGAAAAAACAAAAAAAACAGTGTTGCAATGAAGACAATGTTTTATTAATAAAACAACCACAAATGCTCAACCTGGTTTGCCTATCAAAAACACTCCTGTGCAGATAACAGCTCACTCATCATCGCTATCGACGTTAGCTCCATGCTCGACAACATCGTTTAATGCAGCGGTGTAAAATTCACGGACACGCATGCTAGCGCCAACATCAAATAATAACTTCAACACGTCAGTTTTTTTCGCTGGCTTAACATTGTTCACAGGAGAAGCTTCCAAATTATTCATAAGTGGATAACAACACTGAGTGAGTCCGTGCGCACCGCCATTTTGTTTGTCATGTGATCCCGTACTGCAGCGCTGGTTGGGCAAACGGATATATCGGCTTTTGTGGTAGATGATCCATGGCGCTTATCGGCCGTTGCAATAAATCGCTGAACTAAATGACGTTAAAAGCGGCATTTGTCCGCATTTGCAAACACATTGATTTTGGTATACCACAATAGAAGTGGCGGACTATATATTACCGAGGCTGGGCTAAACTTTATCAAAATGGCGTTTATCGGTTTTTGCGTATGAACTCTTCATATATACATACATATATATATATGTATATACACACACACATGTATGTTTATTTTATATATGTGTGTAAGTATATATATATATATATATATATATACATACACACACATTTGTTTATTTTTATATGTGTGTATATATATATATATACATACACACATATATAAAATAAACATACATGTGTGTGTGTGTATATATATATATATATATATATATATATATATATATATATATATATATATATATATATATATATACACATATGTGTGTGTGTGTTTTGTGTAAATATATGGTTGTGCTACGTTTGTTCTGCAAATATGTTTGGTCCAACTATCATAATTTTAAAGTTTTTTTTATTAATATTTGTTTTATTGTTTTTTTTCTTCATTCATCCATTCACCTTTTACATAATATCCCTACGTTAAAAAAAAAAAAAACTCAATATTTAGTTTTTTAATAGATTTTTGAATATCATGATTATATTTGAAATAAGGATGAATAAAAATCGAACCATTTTTGATAGTATTCAATTTTTGTAGAACATGATTGGTCGGAAATTACAGCACAAATTTAGCAAAATCTTAAAACAAATCAAAATCTAACCCTCCCCCCCATTGTTTTTTATTAATATTTTTTTAATTATTTTTTTCCTTCATTCAACCATTTACCTTTTACTTAATATCCCTACATTTAAAAAAAAAAAATTAAATCAATATTTAGTTTTTTACTAGCTTTTTGAATATCATGATTATATTTGAAATAAGGATGAATAAAAATCTAAACATTTTTGATAGTATTAAATTTTTGTAGAACATGATTCGTAGGAAATTACAGCACAAATTTAGCAAAATCTTAAAACAGATCAAAATATAATCCACCCCCCCATTAGTTTGATCACCTGTTGGCGTCCACAACCTACTCAGAGGCCTAGTGGATGGAGTGTCCGCCCTGAGATCGGTAGGTTTTGAGTTCAAACCCCGGCCGAGTCATACCAAAGACTATAAAAATGGGACCCATTACCTCCCTGGTTGGCACTCAGCATCAAGGTTTGGAATTGGGTGTTGAATCACCAAAAATGATTCCCAGGCGCGGCCACCGCTGCCGCCCACTGCTCCCCTCACCTCTCAGGGGGTGATCAAAGTTGATGGGTCAAATGCAGAGAATAATTTCGCCACACCTAGTGTGTGTGTGTGACTATCATTGGTACTACTGGACTACTATAATGTTGCAACTTTGAGTGGCCTTGAGGAAGACTATTTGTTCCCAGAAAACCTGCATCAAGTCTTTGGTGGAACATAAGTTTCCACCCAAGTCCTTGGTCACAAGTCCACAGTTTGCAGATTAACGCTCATGTCTTCCCTCAGAACCCAGACGGCGCCAACGGTTTCCTGCCCAGGAAGGACATGAAGCCGGAGCTCCAGTTCCCCCTCAGGCCCGGCGGCCACCCGGCGGCCAACAGCGTGGACGTGGACGACTTCATCAAGACCCGCGTCGCCGAGGCCGACGGCGACCCCACGGCACCCCCGTACGACTCCATCCAGATCTACGGCTACGAGGGCCGGGGGTCCCTGGCGGGCTCGCTGAGCTCGCTGGAGTCGGTGACCACCGAGTCCGACTTGGATTATGACTATCTGCAGAGCTGGGGCCCCAGGTTCAAGCGGCTGGCGGATTTGTACGGGACCAAAGACTGCTGCGTTCACGACGACGACGACGACGACGGCGAGGACTCTTAACGCCCACCCCAGACCCTGCCCCCGAACCCTGTGAGGACGCTAGACTCTTTCCGACCGATCAGTTCCACGATTCCCTCCCAGATGATTTGTTAGCCACCAACGGACGGCGTCGGGTTCCTTCCACAATTAGCAAGAAGTCCTTCGACATGAATTAGTCTTTAGTTGAAATTAGAGGTTCTGGACCCACAGACTTCCGGACTGGTTCCTGAGAGAGCTTTTACTCCCTTTACAAGGTTCCTCTCTCTGGGGAGCCACCCTTCTTGGACCTGGTCCCCACAAGAACCGAACGGTTTTGTTTTTTTCTGGGTTGTTGCTGCCGTGACGATACGGAGCGTGTCTTCACGGCATGGTGGCCTTAAAATAAATAACTAAACAACTCCAGGTGGCGCGCAACGAACGGACAATGTCCAGACCGCCGGTAGCTTTCCTGCGGACCAAGACCGGGACTGAGGCCGGAGGACTTTCTTCGCCCCTTCGCTCACACAAGCAGACGTCCAAAAGAACTTGGTTTTCAAGTCGGAAAAGAAAAGTCCCATTACCCGCTTTCATTGGTGACGATCAATCACAACGAGTAAAAAAAACAACAACCCTGTGAGCTCGAAGAGAAAAAAAAACGCCTTAAACTCAACCTACACTCGCACCGCGGTGCGTTCTTTTTTGGTTCCAACGTGCTGACGAGCGCCGCTTCCGCTCCGAGGGAACCGGGAACGAGCTGGGGGGCTCGTTTTCCCCTCCGCAACATCTGTTGCATCAACACGTGTTGCGAACGTGCAGCCAGGACGCCATCACGGAGTCCGAATGCTGCCAAAACTCCGAAAACACACTTAAATGTTTTTACTCACGCCCAACAATGCGCAAGTAAAAAAAATGTTTCTCAATTAAATAAAAACAACAACAACAAAAAAATAACCTGCCAGGAATGTAGCGATTTGCAAGGATAAAGAACATTTTCTTCATTAAAAAAACGTATTTACATGTAAAAGACAAGTATTTTTTGCAAGTAAAAAAAGTGTAAAAACCTTATTCTGCAAAAGCTTTTTTTTTTTCACAAAAATGATTTGTAAGTAAAAACAACAATACTCTACTAAAAACGATTTCAAACTTTCAAAAAAATATACATCGATTGTTCTTTAATTAAAAAAAAATAAAAATATTACTTGCGTATGGTGCCGTCTGCCAAAAATAAAGAAGAAGAAGGGTGTGGGGGTGGGGGGGTCACCCTACTGGTTGATCTTGTTTCGCGAACTTCGGGTGGTGGGTGGAATATTACTGCTAAACTTAAGAAAATAGTTTTTATTCTTGCAAATCTTTTTTTTTTTAACTAATGAAAGATGTTGGGTATTTTTCACTTGCAAATTGTCGGGCGTGAGAAGAAACATGTTTGTGTGTTTGTGGAGTTTGGGCAGTCATTTCACTCCACCCTTCATCTTGAACCTTGTTTTTAATTATTATTGTAATTATTTTTTACTCAGTATTATCATTATTATTATAATCACCATTTTCTTTGGCGTCGCAGGCTGAACTGGTTTGACTCTCCAGTCCGACCAGTTCAGCCTGCGGACAGAGTTATGATCTTTCTTTGCTGCTTGTTTTTCTTCTTTTTTTTCTTTTTTCAGCCTCGTTTTTATTCTTCTTCTGTCGAGTTTTTATGGTACCGATTTGTACGATTTTAAAAGTTATTATTTGAGTATACATGCAGAATATTCCAGTATTACAGCGGGGGAGGGGAGGAAAAAAAAAGAAATGATTCAGCATCACACTTATATTTTCTCAACATTGTACCGTTGCTTTACTATGTGCTTCAATCTCTGGAGCGAAAAAAACAACATCAAAAAAACTTTGAAATAAATACTGTTTTTATGAAATGATACTGGACTACACTTTGTCGTCTATTGTTCCTTAAAATCTTTTTTTTTTTTTTTTTAATTGACTACTCTGTACTCAGTTGTAATGCACTTTTCCACCATGTGTGGCAGTAGTGACAACCACAAACAAACAGAAAAAGTCTGAAACCAAATTGAGGTTCTTAAGCGCAAAAATGATGACTAATGTGGCAAAGCTGTATTTTCATACGTACTTAAATTTTATTGGGTCAATTTAATTTATCATTAATTTAGTTGAAATATTTTTTCAGTGCTATGTAATTGTATGTGCATTTATTTTTCATCAGTTTTATGATGTTTGATGATTTTATTATAATCTGCCTGACCTAAGCCTTGATAATAATAATTTTGATTAATGCATGGTTTCATGCATTAATCACAAATTCATTTAACAAATGTTATCCTGTTAAACTGTAAATAAGTTAGATATAATTATTAAATATGATTAAAATCATAATATACATTTTTAGAAAAAAAATAAAAAAATAAAAATAATAAATATATATATTTATTTTTTTTTCTTCAAAAAATATATATAGAATATATAGTACCTTTTATTTCCTGAGTATATATATATATATATATATATATATATATATATATATATATATATATATATATATATATATATATATATATGTATATATATATATATATATATATATATATATATGTAGGTGTGGGAAAAATCACAAGACTACTTCATCTCTACAGAACTGTTTGATTGTGGGAACCCCTCATGAAACAGTTCTGTAGAGGTGAAGTAGTCTTGTGATTTTTCCAACACCTACATATTGCGCTCTACCACGGTATCGAGCACTATTCTCTGGATAATCCAATCAAGACATAATGTATATATATATATATATATATATATATATATATATATATATATATATATATATATATATATATATATATATATATACACACATACATTTATGTATATATATATATATATATATATATATATATATGTATATATATATATATATACACACACATACATGTATGTGTATGTATATATATATATATATATACTGTATATACATACATATATATATATATATATATATATATATATATATATATATATATATAAACATTTTTATCGACTTTTTTTAAAATGTGATTTGTTTTTTGTGCACCCCTAGTTACCGCATTTTTCAGCAGGCAAACTCGGAGTAAACAATATAAACAATATTCTATCACCAATTATAGACCAAATAACATTTTGTGATGTATTGTTATTGCAAGAGGCTGCAATATAAATCACAATATAGGTTTTAGTGCTATATCGCCCATCCCTAATTCAAATTTACAGCCTGCTAAACTCTCCAATGCATCATTTCCTCCAAGTATCAGGCGTGTTTTGTGTTGGAACGCAATTCAATGCAACAGTAGAAAAATGAAAAAAGCCATTCAGTTTTAATCAAAATAATCTAAAGAAAAGCACAGCAATATAAAATATCAAATGACACTTTTACTTACTTTAAATTAAATGTACCCATGGACCCAGATTTCCCTCGCCCGGACGCGGGTCACCGGGGCCCCCCTCTGGAGCCAGGCCCGGAGGTGGGGCACGATGGCGAGCGCCTGGTGGCCGGGCCTGTTCCCATGGGGCCCGGCCGGGCACAGCCCGAAGAGGCAACGTGGGTCACCCCTCCAATGGGCTCACCACCCATAGCAGGGGCCATAGAGGTCGGGTGCATTGTGAGCTGGGCGACAGCCGAAGGCAGGGCACTTGGCGGTCCGATCCTCGGCTACAGAAGCTAGCTCTTGGGACGTGGAACGTCACGTCACTGGGGGGGAAAGAGCCTGAGCTAGTGCGCGAAGTCGAGAAATTCCGGCTGGATATAGTCGGACTCACTTCGACGCACAGCAAGGGCTCTGGAACCACTTCTCTCGAGAGGGATTGGACCCTCTTCCACTCTGGCGTTGCCGGCAGTGAGAGGCGACGGGCTGGGGTGGCAATTCTTGTTTCCCCCCGGCTCAAAGCCTGTACATTG
This sequence comes from Nerophis ophidion, assembly GCF_033978795.1. Taxonomy (NCBI): domain Eukaryota; kingdom Metazoa; phylum Chordata; class Actinopteri; order Syngnathiformes; family Syngnathidae; genus Nerophis; species Nerophis ophidion. The sequence goes on along the minus strand of NC_084619.1, from coordinate 59,280,382 downwards.
GAGTTCAACCCGGTGGACGAAAGGGTAGCCTCCCTCTGCCTTCGGGTGGGGGGACGGGTCCTGACTGTTGTTTGTGCTTATGCACCAAACAGCAGTTCAGAATACCCACCCTTTTTGGGAACACTCGAGGGAGTACTGGAAAGTGCTCCCCCGGGTGATTCCCTTGTCCTACTGGGAGACTTCAACGCTCACGTTGGCAACGACAGTGAAACCTGGAGAGGCGTGATTGGGAAGAATGGCCGCCCGGATCTGAACCCGAGTGGTGTTTTGTTATTGGACTTTTGTGCTCGTCACAGTTTGTCGATAACAAACACCATGTTCAAACATAAGGGTGTCCATATGTGCGCTTGGCACCAGGACATCCTAGGCTGCAGTTCCATGATCGACTTTGTAGTTGTGTCATCGGATTTGCGGCCTCATGTTTTGGACACTCGGGTGAAGAGAGGGGCGGAGCTTTCTACCGATCACCACCTGGTGGTGAGTTGGCTGCGATGGTGGGGGAGGATGCCGGACAGACCTGGGAGGCCCAAACGCATTGTGAGGGTCTGCTGGGAACGTCTGGCAGAGTCTCCTGTCAGACAAAGTTTCAATTCCCACCTCCGGAAGAACTTTGAACATGTCACGAGGGAGGTGCGGGACATTGAGTCCGAGTGGACCATGTTCCGCACCTCTATTGTCGAGGCGGCAGATCGGAGCTGTGGCCGCAAGGTAGTTGGTGCCTGTCGGGGCGGCAATCCTAAAACCCCTTGGTGGACACCAGCGGTGAGGGATGCCGTCAAGCTGAAGAAGGAGTCCTATCGAGTCCTTTTGGCTCATAGGACTCCGGAGGCAGTGGACAGGTACCGACAGGCCAAGCGGTGTGCAGCTTCAGCGGTCGCGGAGGCAAAAACTCGGACATGGGAAGAGTTCGGGGAAGCCATGGAAAACGACTTCCGGACGGCTTCGAAGCGATTCTGGACCACCGTCCGCCGCCTCAGGAAGGGGAAGCAGTGCACTATCAACACCGTGTATGGTGCGGATGGTGTTCTGCTGACCTCGACTGCGGATGTTGTTGATAGGTGGAAGGAATACTTCGAAGACCTCCTCAATCCCACCAACACGTCTTCCTATGAGGAAGCAGTGCCTGGGGAATCTGTGGTGGACTCTCCTATT